>NC_047153.1:20113711-20313711 GCF_009819705.1 Hippoglossus hippoglossus
CTTCTGACCGGGACAAATTGCCTTGTAATGAATACGTCTGTGGCTGTGTTCAAGTTTTTGCATAAGCTCAGGCAATCACACATATACTTACTGACGAAGCAAAAATAAAAAGCAGTTCATTTATTTTCAGGCTGATGAGATTTCCACTGAGATTTGGGCAATACAGTATATGTTTAATGTAGTTACACCAATGTTTGACATGGAAAGAAAAGAGGAAAACACTAATAGACATCATATTTACCCTCTTAAGGATGAGGACATCTTTAATTACTGATAACTGTTTATATTTTTCCTTTAATTAGCCTCGCGATTTGGTGTAAAAGATTCCATAAATTGAATAAACCTTATATGATATTTAGTTTGACTGTCTTTCTTATTTAAAAGCAATATAATATGTCGCTACTAAACATAACATAGCAGTGTTAACGCCACATTAGCTTTTAATTTGAATTATTTTGATCATGTCACCGGAGAGAGTTTAGTGACCTCTTGATGACACGCTGTACATTAAATATGAAATTCTGTGTTTTCCCATACTTGGTGATTGTTATATATAATTCAATGTCAAATTAATACTCAGAATATTGGAGGCTCCTTTCTGATATTAACACACACAACCCAGTTGCTTCAGATTCTTCTCTTAATCATTTTTGGCTCCATATGATCCCATCTCAGTGATAGAGATTTATTCAGGGTGAGTTAATAAATGATGATAAAAGATTTTAATGAAATCATATCTGTGCAGGAAGAAGAATTTCTCCTCCTGGAATTTTGATTTGAAGTTGTTTCTTTCTTTTACAAAGCATCTGCTCCTGTGAATTTAGAGTTGCTCATTTGTGTATAGGTTGACATAAAGAGGGATTATTAGAAAAATCCGAGCAAGTGCACAAAGGAACAAAGCACTAACATGAGCAATAGAGCAAATGCAAAGTAAACAGAGAGCCCAGAGATGTTAGATTGGATCTCTCCTCCCCCCCAGGAGGGAGGAAGCAAACATGGGAGATGCGTGCATGCTCAAATTGTGTGGAGACGTCGCCTTCCTAAACAGTTAACACTGTGCAACATGTTGGGATCTGCACTTTTAAATCATGAGGGGGCAGTTACATCCACTCAGTCACACACGGACATATATACACGCACGATAATTGATTATTAATGTTTCAACAAACTGAACTGCACTGTGCAACAGATTAACATGTTAATTATGTAGATGTTTAATATTAATTTTTAAAAGACAGCGTTTGTGGCTGATGATGAAAATTCCCTCAGCGTTCAACTGGCACGTCTCATGTATCTATCTGTGTGACAGAAGAAATTAAATACTGTGGCTGACTTATGACTTTACAATACAATGTCCATCTAATAGCTCTCACAAAGTGTTTACTAACAAGAACATTGTTTGTACTCTTTACCAAAAAGATGTTTTTAAGTTTCCCATCAGAGGTCGGGATGCAAGTTTCCAGTGCTTTTCTATAGCGACTTATTTTTCCTTTATCCTATTGAAGAGGCTTATTTGTGAAATTGCACCAGCCTACTAACTAACTTATTTACAATGTTGTGCACCTGAAAGTTCCTTTCTCTCGAGGCTGTTGTTTGTCAAAAATGACATTTGGTTAAAATGTGTGATTATGGAGGAGACAAAATCAACTTCTTGTGTGAAAAACTCACAGAAAAGACAAATAGATTATTGGTTCGTTGGAAATTACCGGGGCTCTTAGCCTACAATTTCAGTTTATTTGGAGAGCCTTCACCAAAAATTCCTCCATCCTTATACAACGGTGTGAAGTTATCTACTCAGATGGATGCAATGACCATGATCGTTGTAAAATATTACAAACACCTTAGTGTAAGACAAAAGTGCATCCTCCAAAATGACCACACAATTCAATACCTTTCCAAAGCAGTTTCAACATAAATTGAACATAACTTCCATGGATTTATGACAGGACTATTGTGTCAGGCTGCTTTAAAGTGACAACTGATTGTAGTGTCTTCTTTGTTTTATTTTTCTTGTCACTGGGCCAAAATTATGAAGTTAGGCAAATGTCAACACTACACCACACGCACCTCTCTCACCTGAATAGATGAAGTCCTGCCTTGGCTCACACCACTCACCATTCCCACCTTCCCCCACCTTAAAAACGACGTGAAGCAGCAGATGAGGTGCTGTGGGAGCAGAAGTTAAAATAGCTGTATAGCCTACCGATTCAATAGATTGGCCCGGGGCAATGTAGCTGCATGAGCCATCTCACTTCACCACTATATCGATCGAGAGAACAGATCATCCCTTCATGTAAAGGACAAGCAAAGTAGAAAAGATAATATCGATTTCATGTCCAAATGTTCAGACAGTGTGATTTATATAAGCTGCCCACATGTGTGTTTATATAAGTGTTACTTTGGAAATGTTTTTTTTTATCAGCCAAACAATCAGGCTGAGTTATCAGTTGATTGTCAGTGTTAGACCTATAAATAATGGCTGTACAACTCGTGTGGAGAAAACAGAAGGGGATGACTCAATATTAAGCTTAACGGTGGACTATGCAATGGACCAGTGGACATATCTTTGAGGGGCCAGAATTAAATTCAAGGAGCCATCTATCTTATTTAAAGGGCGACTGGGCTGTGGCATTTTCTAGTTTTTGTATTCTGCATTCTCCATTGTCCTGCATGAATATTTTCTAGATGATTAGAATAATCCAGGACACAATGAAATTATGAATGTCTCCTTGACGCAAGCAGACAGTTATCTATAATGCATCACAGATCAAAGTCACAGCAGTGCAAATAATACTTTTATTCAATATAAATATTCTTAAACGACGAGACAATGTGAAATTTCATCTTCAAAATCAAGTGAAAATAAATGACGTTTACTTGTATCGCAAATGAGCTGCAGACGTAGTAGTGATATAGATACAGTGAATTACAATCATGATGAGCAGGAGACTGTATATTCTGTTGTCTAATGGATTTATTTTAACAGTGGAGCTCAGGTTGTTCATGCGTGCCACACTTTTCTTCTCCTGTATCACTTTCTGCTTTGGATGTAGCTTCCTAAAATCTTCATCAACAAGTCCGCCTCCTGAAAATGAAACATCAAATTACACAGGATCGTCACTTCAGGCCGTTTTACTGTGATGGCTTTTCTTTAAAAGTTTAGACATCAGTGATACTCGCCTGGTTTTTCGAGCGGCTCTCTTGCGTGTCCACCTGCGTTTGTAACGCCACCCGCAGAAACTCTTGGAAAAGCTCCTCGATCGCGCTCTGCTCCCCGGGGAAGGAGACTTCCAGCGCATCCTGCCCCTCCGCTGAAGGCATCAGGGGGGCATCCATCACACTCTTCTTCCCCATGAAGTGTCCTGACAAGTCAGAGAAAACGCTCATTAGAAGTGGCTTTGAATTCTGTGAGGAGTGAGGGAGGAAGACAAACACCTTTTAGTGACCTGGCACATGCATCAACACATTAAGGTCCCATTACAATTAATGCAACATGACACTGTAAACATGAATTCCCTGCAGCCTGTATAGAGAACATATTAGACATACATAGAACATATAGATGCCATCCAATACAAATAAAACAGTGTTGTCCACAGTGAGTTAGATTGTGGGATGGATCTTACCTGTAGCCCAAAGATTGCCTCTTGGATTGACTTTAATTTTTGCAACTTTATTCCTGAGCTCAGTCAGGTCGAAACTGACTGCAGCGGTTAAAGACATGAAGGAAAACAAGACAAGATACGTAAACAAGCCACACTGGCAGACGTTATTCAGAGTGAAGCCCCTCATCTCAGCGCGTAAAGTGGCAAACTGATCCTTCTCCGAGAGTCTCCTCCTGTTGGTTGTGGATTGCTCAGTCGCATCATGCTTTTATACGTGGTATCCTGGCCGGGGTGGGCTCTCGTTGCGTTGCGTGTCATTTTTATTCAGCCTGCAGCCAAAAAAACAGAAATGTTGTCAGTCGACGCGTTGTCAAGTTTCGTGAGAGCGCGTCTCTGACTGTGCGTCTTTTACGCACCGCACGATTCAGCTCCAGCTCGGTAGAAGATGGACAGATGGGGATGTTTGCTCAAAAAACTCCACACTACGATAATCATCAATACACTTCAGCAATTGTTTTATTCAATTTGTGGTTAATTCATTGAGGTTTAATTATTTGTCTCTGTCTGTCTTGTGATGGAAAGTATTTGTAGGTGATGGATATGTAAGTGATATGGATAGAGGTACCCTGCACACACAGCATATTCGTATTTCTTTGAGAGAATTTCCCTCAGATACATTCATTATATCCTTGTGGCTCATAATAAATCTATGAAATAATATTGCACAACACACAACCATCCATAAAACCTCCATAAATTAGAACAGAATAACATTTTCTCACAGCCTGGGCATTGTTGTTGTAAATTGTTCTGTCAGATGATGGCACAGGTGATTGCTCATGCTCCCCATCCACAGCAACACATATAGTAATTACCAGCGCGTGCCCCCCCCCCCCCATCTTCCCTCTCTCAGGGCCTGGCCCCTCACAATGAGCAACATGACATTTGGCCAGTTGCAGTACGCCGCTGTGATCACCATCAGTCCTCTGAGGACAAGAACCTGCTGATTCTCACTGCTAATTTAGAGCTGATAAGACCGACGGCCTGTGTCACTTCTGGTTGCTAAAGTTGCAAGTTTATAGGAGGAGCTGCAGCTCGCGTCTTGCTCTTTTCGTGACCTTTGGCATTCACACACACACCATACCTGACAATTCAGACATTCTGCATGTTTGAGTGTCGGCCTAATTAGAAGAGTGTCTGACCATCGCGGCTTCATTCTCACTAAATTTCACAGATTAGATGAAATGAGACAGCCGCGCTTCTATGAAACACTGCACTGTTCCCAAAAGCTGTGATGGATATTTGCATCTCAGGCTCAGTCCAGCTCATTTACAGCTCAAAGAGTGAAATTAATTCCAGGCGGAAATGGCTTGAGACTGTACTTTCTCTGTTCTCCCATGGCCTCAAATGAAAGGTTGACTGTGCAAAACTAATTCCACAAGTGACACCGTGTAAGTAACAAATGTGGATGTCAAACCTGTAGTGAGGATTTTGGAGGTTTAAGTTTGGTGGCTCTCGGAGATGAGGTCTGACCATGCAGTGTAACGTGCTGCTGAAAATAGAAGCAGTAATAAGCACCATTAAGTAACATAACAGGGAAGGTCTCTGAGGTCCAATAAAACTGCACCCGACACAATCAATCTTAGTCAAAGATCAACAACCGCCATAGTTTCAGGTGGATCCATATAAGAGTTCTGTATCAACAGTGACTAGTGTGTGATCACATGCTTGTGTTGAATGGCCCAGGTAGAATTCACCTTGATTGTAGGAACACATAAGTCCAATTCAATTCAATTTTATTTGTATAGCGCCAAATCATAATATACATTATCTCAAGGCACTTTACATAGAAGGTCAAGACCTTAAAATAAGTGTGGTCACAGGATGTAAAACAAAGAGAGGAGAAAGGGTTAATGCTCACAGCCTGAGCCCCTCTCCACTGACTGTGTATGAAAATCATCAAACTATTACACCATTTCAATTACAAGAAAATGAGTGAGCAACAAATTATGTCTGGCACAGTTCTGTGAACTGACCCTAATCTGACTGAGGTCGATGTGTATGGTTTCATGGAATATTTAAATAGCCACTTATGAAATACTACAAAATTCACTATAAAACAATATATTGCTGCTTTAAAGATACATTTTTGTGTAACTTTCTCTTTAAAGAGCAACAGGAAAATAAAACAAATTTTCAGATGGTAACCAGATTTCATATTTAATATCATTCAAATTCAGTTCTCATAAAATACTTCACACATTTCCCCCCCAAACGATTCAACAGGAAACAAACAAGACTTATTTCACCTTTAAGAATGCCGTTTCCCATTCTGAGGGAATAAAGATCAACTTCAAACTAAATTTATCCTCGTTCCCTCACAAAAATATTTTTAAAGCTTGGCTTCTTTTTTTTTTTTCCAATGTAAACACCCTATCCACTGTTCTACAAAATGTTCAAACAAATGGTACAAAAAAGCCTGTTGGGTTTGACAAAGTTGTAACTAAATTCTGTTTTGAAAGGCATGACTGAGGTTTCCTGGACGTAGTTTATCCTTCTTGAGTCCTGAAGTCTGGGTACCTCACTCCCGATGGACCAGCACGAAGAGACCCAGCAAAAAGAGGACAGCGTACTGCAAAATCAAAACACAGAGAGGTTAGAGTCACACAGGGGACATTAACACTACAGAGCCAAGCAGATCTTCTCGATGTGGAGCTGGTCGACAGACTTACTTTGAACTTGGGGTAGTCGTTCATGAGGATGGTGACAATTCCAATGTATGGCACAAACCTGGAGACGACAAAGATTCAGTCAAGAAACTTAATTGGAACATAAAATATGTCAGTTTGATGAAATTCCTGGATAAATTTTCTATAATATTGCTGATTTTTAATATTGTACATTTGCTGTTTTGATCTGGTCACACAAAAATCTACTGCATGTCTGTCCATCCTGTGTCGCTCTTCCTGAGATTTTTTGCTTTTTTATTCCTCCTTTCATTCTTCTCTTCCAAATCGAAGGCGGAGGGAGTAGGCAATGTTGTGATTTGAGATACTGGGTAATACACGTAAAAATTTAATTTAAAAAGGTTAAAGATTTTTAGTAGCATAACATATGAGACCAGACGTCTCAGACAGCGGATATTAGTCCCTTAAACTATCAATTTTTTTCATTTAGATCCATAAATTAGTCGCTGAGAAATCATTGAAAATGTAGAAAAACACCCTATTTCATGGAAAAGTCTTATTTGCGTAATGTTGCTTAACACATAAATTGATGAAAACATTTATTTTGATAAGTAGACAGTTTTTCAAGCTTCTCGCATATAAAGATGTCATGCTGATGTTAAGTTTTTGAACTTATAGTCAAATAAAACATGTAAAGAAGATAGAGAATTCCCCAATCATTATTTGCAGCCCTACACACACAACCCTGCTGTAATGAAATGAAAATCGGAGGTTCCCAAATTTAACCTAAGTGCTCCGTGTCCTCTCTGTCCTTCTCACACATATGGACAAGTAGCGATAAAGAGGATCAACTACTCCAGTCACATCTTGTTCAGTGTAAATTAACTAGCAAAACATAAGAGACCAACCGTAATCCCCAAATCTGAAACAGCGGAGATGTGAAATTACTTCTTTTTTCAGGTGACCTTGATAGATTGTTCTTCATAGAAAAGAACAATTGTGACTATCAGGTAATTAACGCCATTAGAGAATACAAATATTGCTGTTATTGTGTCAACACATACTGTTGTAAATAAAGATTTGGTCTCTGAACTCCCTAGATTGTCATTTCCCAGTTATGTTATCTGTATTGAATATGTGATCAAGATATCTGCACTGTTGAGCATCTACCTGACCAAAGAACTTACCCCCTAGCTCGTCCCACCACATCTTTTTTCTCCAGCCAGTGTTGGCCCTGCTTGTACAGGCCTCTGTCATCCACTGCATTGTTGTCGCCTTTGGTCAAGAACTTAATGTCTCCATTTTCCCTGTGAACAAAGTATCAGCATCATTTTAGACCACAACCTTCACTGTGTCCTTTATGTGTAGATGAGGAAATATAACTGTGATATCTTACGGGCGTCCCTGAGCATTTTATTTAAATACTAATTAATAGTATTCTCTGGTTTGATACACACGTATGGGACTAATAATCATGGACAATAATAATAAGTGCAGTCATACTTTTCATGGATCTTTAGTACTCTGTGTACTATTGGGATCTCTCTGCCTTCTATCCTGAAGACTACGATCTCTCCAACTCTGATGGGATCCTCTACTCGGTTGGTCAGGAACAAAAGGTCTCCTCTGTGGAAAGCTGGCTCCATACTCCCACTGAAATGAATGGTAAATACACATTAGAAAAAATAGTTCAGCGCCATTTAGATCATTTCAATATTTTTACATGTCCACCTTTGATTAACAATATGATGATACATCACTAGAATAATTTTATATTCAGTTTCTGCCAATTGATCCCTTTCACCTAAATATTACACACTGGACCTTTAACAGCTACTTTGGACATAACTAATAAGGACCCAAAAAATATAGGGAATGCAAATGCAGACTACCAGTGTTTAGACTGGGATTATATTGATAATATTATTTAAAAGCTAAATGAATAAAATGTGACAAAATTAAATACACATTTAAATACAAAAAATGATGGATCGACATGTGATACTAAGAAAAGTGACAGTGACAGGATGTTACAAACCATAACATCCTGTGAACAGCGCAGTTTCATCTCCCTCATTCTAACAGTATCATAAATAGATCAACTCTTGTTGTTGTGAGTATACTGTCTCCATTCTTAAAAAACATTAAAGTAACAGAAATGCATGAGAGGCTCAATTATCATCACACAGTTAAGCAAAAACAATGTTTGAAGGTGGTTCTGTAGAGAGGTTGTAGAGAAGTCCCATTTCAAGATGTAGAGATGTGTTCAGATATATAAACTAGAATGCATGGCAAGCTAAATGTATTTATAAAAACAAGTCATTGCTTTCAGATGGGCCGTCAAACTAACATTAGTTAACGTTGATTATTGGCGTATATTGTTTATTCCAGCAAAACGAATGTGTCCAAGCAGAACCCAACACCCTGTGCGGTTTGCTCAGGCTATCACACGTCAAAACAAGGCAGCGCAAGAACCCGAAAGCTCAACATGTCCAGTGAACTCACCTGAGAACGACCACAATGGGGCTCTCGCTGCCGGTGACCACCATCAGCCCCTTCCAGATCATCAGCGCAGAGGAAACTATCATACCAAAGTTCAGCACCTGGTAATAGAGCTGCAAACACAATGCAGGGAACAACCCTTCTGTTAGCGGCAGCCCTGCAGAACATACACCGGCCTATAGAACTAGCATCACGAGCAGTCAGGTATAACATGGCCCCAAGTTGAAAAACACATGGATTTCTTTTAGATAACACGAATGCACATATGGCGTTAGACCTCAGCTCCCACTGCCATGACAGTAGTGTGCCGAGAAGAGGAAACTAGCTAGCTACCCTGAGGTTACTCATGTTAAACCCTTTATATACAGTACATGTTTAAAACCACGGTTTCCACGCGTTTCTAAAGCTGCAGCACGATACGTTTAACAGTGGGAACGAGCACTTGACTTTGTATGCGGCTAACACGAGTCACACTGAGGCTGCAGTGGTACAAAGCGCCCGGCGGCTAGTTAACGTTAGCTCCGACAACACAACATGGCTAGAGCAGAGTGAAGCGAGGCTGCTGGTCCTACCTGCCGCTTATTCATGCGACGAACATCGTCCAGAAAGTCTAAAGACAACATGGTTACACGGGAGAGGAGCACGGCGTTTGAATCACACGAAACCCGCCGAACTAACGAGCATATGGATGATGCACGGTCACACACAGACCGCTAACACCGCATCCCTGACTTCCGGGTGCGCTCAACCGGAAGTCCCGCCCCCCCGGCGAGCGCTATGTTGAGGTGTCAGCTTAGGATACGAGAGAGAGAGAGAGCAAGAGAGCGAGAGCAAGAGCGAGAGAGAGAGAGAGAGACGTGGCCTTACTGAAATATATAAATAGATAGTAAATAACCAATACGTTTTTACACATTGGTCACTTCTATGTATTTAAACGTAAATAACTTCTACATCTTTATTCATAAATCACTTCTTTGTCTTTATACATAAATTACTTCTATGTCTATAAACCATGTCTACATCTTTATACATAAGTCACTCTATGTGTTTGTACATAAATTACTTCTTGTTTTAATATATTAACCATTTCTTCATCTTTACACGTAAGTCACTTCTATGTGTTTGTACATAAATCACTTCAACATCTTTATACGTTAACAACCTCTATATGTCTTTATACATAAATCATTACTACCTCTTCACACGTAAACCATTTCTACATCTTTGTACGTAAATGCACCTCTACCTCTTGTATGTGTCTACCTGCTTTTTCTGGTACATTTCCAACACACCATTTTCTTTATTATCGGTTTCTGTCTTCCACAATCTCCTGAGGAAATAAAGTATTTGACTTAAGCTTATATGCTCTTCTCTCTTTACTAGAAAACTTTGCTGTTTGGTGCTGGGCAGTTAGCTTATAGTAATCAGTGCTTGTTTTGTTGCTAACAGGTGACTTAAGGAAACAAAAGTTGTCAATGAGGAGGAGATGTGAGACTAAACTAAGATGGTATTTTAATAAAAACTGAAATACTGAGCTGATAGATACATAAATGCTCTATAGAGATAAAGTCAGAGTCAGAGTCAGATGAAGTAAAGATTATAATCAGTGATGTGGATATAATGACTCAGTGGGTAACTAGTGTAAATCAAACCACAACAATCACTGCATTAATCATTTATGACATATTAATAACTGCCTTTAAACGTTGGTTAACTCTCTTCTGCAAATAAAACGGTGCCTAAAGTAAATGTAGATGAGTTTACTTTCCACTACAGCTTTAGTTAACATCTGGGTGCTCTTGTATGCAACGCTGTCATAATGTGACTCACAAAAGAGCATAATCTCTGTTGGCAAGTGCAAAGCTTTCATTACCACTAATTATTAACTGCTTTATTTTATTGTGGAGCACATCTAATTTCCTAGAGGAAGTGCGTTCCACTGGATTCGAATGATATCATAATTGTTCACCACACACCTGAAACCCACCGGCCAGTTTTGGTTTGTTGACTCAACCTGTGGGGATTATTCGTAACACATATGTCCAACGTGGAAAAGTCATGAATTTTGTTTCCATTCATATGACTGGTACACTATGTGTTTTTATGAGTTGTGTTTTGATGTTGGGTTTTCCTGTGACACAGCGCGGGTTCACACGTATAATAACAAGGCCCGTGTCAGACTAATGTAGTCATTGGGAAATTACCTATATTTAAGATTTTAAAATGTCCTGCCTTTTTTCTAACAATTTTCGTAAACAAGTTTGCCAATGTATCTTTTTAAAATTGCAAATCACCAAATTGAATCCAATACAACCAAGCAAGGACTTAAGTTAATTAAATTCCTTTACAGTGTTGTGTTAAGAAATTATATACATCTTATTATGTAATAATTCATATTATTACTATTATAAAGACACACCCACACACACACACACAGGCCAGTTATTCATCACTGTCATCTGTTCATCTATTTATCCTGAGCGGGTCCTCTCTACGGAGGCCGCCATGTTTTTTGAGCTGAGGGGTAATCAGCTGCAACATGCAACTTCACCACTAGATATCAATAAATCCAGCACACTGAACCTTTAACGGCGCAATCTCTAAACTCAAATTGCTATTTAATTTATGTTTATACCTTAAATAGTCAAATGTAACTAGGCTCTGACTGTCTGAATTCATACCTACATTGAACCTAAATGTGAATCAACAAAATGTGAATACTGATTGCAAAACTCAATTCACAGTTTGTGATACTGTACATTCCAACTGATTGTTGTGACCGCTGAAGTACTTCCAAGATGAATTTGTCGTGATTCATGCAGGCCACGACCCCCACCATCACTAACCCTCTCCCCTTGTGCAAAGGGCAGTATTCATGATGTGATATCCACTGCTCTAATTACATCAAAGTCTAATGTTTGATCGTTTCTGAACTATGTTATATTGTGAGAACCATTATGATATAATGAATATTTTGTATGTGTAATTTACTGTCATCCACTGAAGCTGTTAGAGGTTCCGCTGACCTCTTGAGTATGAATGACCCTATAAGTCTAGATTCCAGTGGAATTCCTACAGGTATTTTGCAGATATCGCAGACACTCCCTAACACCCAGATGTCACAAGAGGTGACTGTGAGCTTCATGCTGAATAGTGGAATCGACATTTCTCTGTTTATCAGAGTATTGTTTAGAGGACATTAGTGAAGGTTCTCAGTTATCCAGGTCATCTTCAGGAGTTGTTGAAAATGGAGACAGCACGCCCCTATTAGTCATGAGTCTATACTGTATACTGTACTTAGACAACTTATTTCTTTCAGGGTTAGCCTTTAGAATTTCCAATGAGAGGAAATAATGCAGGATAGGAATCTGAATGTCATTTTTTATAGTCAGCAAAAGCTATCTGATCCGCTCAGCACTGACTGTCAACCTGGCGATGGCACCGAGAGCAGTGGCGGCCGGCGACTTTTGGAGGGCTGAAGATAAAACTTCTTTCAAATGCCAACTGGTCTGTGACATTTAGGGACGCGTGATGCTTTTCCTATAATCTGCCTAAATGGTCACAACTACCTCGGCACGACAATGGTAATTGAGGTCAGCCAGGCACAACGATGTGAGGTCACAGAATCACAGGCAGCCTTGTGAGAGGGAGGTTCTTAGATACCACACTTGCCAGTCGCTGTTTCTGTTTTCACCCTTTTTTTTTACGCGCCTTTTCTTTAATGAGCTCTCACTGACTGCGCCACAGGGATATTGTATAAATAACGTCTGCTGGAACGTAAAGATATTATTCTATATCCTGGTATAACCTTTTGCATTTTCTCCTTCCTTTTGCCATGGCTGCCGGTATCTGTCCAAACAATCATTGAAATGCAAATATGATCTTTTGTGTGGAGCATTTTCTTACATGTTGCCACATAACGAGCCTGCTCGTGAGGCTGAATGCTGCAAACGTGGTTAATGTGCCACAGACCGAGTCTCTGGGTGCGAGAGCTTTGCATTAACTCAACATTATGTCCTATTAAATAAAATGGAAATTACTTAGGCCTTAAGTGTACACGCAAAATCTCTTCAGTTGGGGACTAGCAATTCTCTCATTTGCCGTGTCCTATCATGGGTATCAATGCTGAGATTACTCCTAGTGATCCAGTGCTCTTCATGATGGAGCGACTCAGTGCAGCATGAAGAGCTGTGCCGGTGCATCTTTCCTCTGTAATTTCCCCGCTCCACTCGTAATGTTTTCCACTAATGTCGCGTAGGAAACAGTTTGGATTAAGGTATGTCACCCTGTCTGATGTAGGACAAATTTAACAAGACAAACTTATAGACAGAGTTAATAACGACGTGAATAAATCTTACAAAGTGAACATAGTGAGGTACCGATTTGAGATAATTGGAGATCACGTTTTTGTCTATAGGTATTGTGGATAACTCTCTTTGTACTTTATTAATACTTTTAATTGTACGAGTGTAATTAATGGGGTAGACACTGAACAGGCCATTGTATGACAGGGCCAACATACAACGACAGGCAACATATTCACACCCACACATATGACTGTGTAAACCCAACCCCGGTCTGCATGTCTTTGGACTCTGTGCCGAAGTACCTGGAGAAAACCCACACAGACAGGGGGAGAACATGCAAACTCCTCACAGTAAGACCATGGTTGCCACCGGGAATCGAGCCTGTGAAGTGACACTGTTAAGATTAAGATAAATACTTCAGTGCTGTAAACTGTATGCACAAGCCACTGTATGTGTACTGATGATGTTGACATAGCACTTTTTAGATACAGTACTCCACCTCACAGCACACTTGTGGTACAGCTGGTCATGCAAAACTGACAAATCTTCAGGTGGCAGACAATGATGTATCCAGAATTTTGTTCAAGCTTCCAAGATGGACGAATGCAAACCAGAACAATGTCCCCACCTTTCATGCTCTACTGGAGAATTTTATGCATAATTTTATATTTCAATTCGACTCAAAACAACACTATTTTGTCATGGAGGCACAGGAATACAATTCTCTATGTGTTTTTATCCCTTTGTACTTGTGATATGTGATGATTGTATTTCTGTGCTGTATTCTGTATTTATTTATTTTATACTGACATGTACCTTCAAATCTGACTTAAAAACGAGGTTTATTGTACTATTCTTTATTTTCTCTTTGTATTCAATTATGCTTGCTTGTCATTGCCAGTTGGAAATCTGAAAATTCAGTGTCGCACAAATCAATTGTAATAACAGTTGTATCTTGTGTTAACAGATATGATTCAGACACAAAGAAATGCTTTGAACATCTTCGCCACTGTCACAGGTCAACCAGACATTCTGGTCAAATAAAAAAAATGTAAATGACTTGACAGTGCATGTGAGCAGGATTGTCCTTTACCTTGCGTTTGATCAGTGGCAATGTGGCATGGTGATTGAACTAACAGTAGGTGGCAGGAGCGTCTTGTGTCATGAGAGGCCCACTCCTCTACGTGTTGTTCTCACGCCTCAGTCCCGCTCGATCCCGTCTGTTCCCTCGGAGAGACATCATCCAGGATAGTTCCCGTGTGGCTTCTCCAAACATACGTCCATGTCCCCTGAACCGAGTGGTGCATGGAGGGGACCAGGTCTAGTATCAGTGGACATGTGGTGTAAATTGAGATGTAGAAGGTTAATCCCTTTTTTGAGATTTCCTTTGCTCAAAAGCATTACAAAAAAGCATAAAAGATCAGAGAGATTGTTACAAATAGTTACATTTTAAGGGTTTTTCTGGCAAACCTATTTTTGTCCTATTGCCAACACAGTTGACATATCACGATTAAATTTAATTACTAGCTTGTCACAAATATGTACGTATGAAATATGTATAACAGGATCATACAGCTACCTCACACGAAAAAATCCTGTGATCTCTACCCAACTGTTGACACCATCTGATCTAATGCTGAAGGACATCATCAGAAGTGATGCAGAGAGAACTTATTTTGTGACGCGTGCCTTCAGCTTCCTGGTACTGTTCACACGTGTGCGTGAGGCCACCGCTTACATAAACGATGACTCACTAATGACTGGGAATCACAAATGATTATCATGATGAAGTTAAAGCCTTTAACCCTGCAAACACACATTGGTTTTCCAAGCAACACTTTCTTCTCCAGTATCTGTGGAGGAATACGGTTTGCCCCTGAGTGGTAGTGCTTAATAGGCATGCGATGGCATGCTTAATAAATCTGCTGCACACAATCATGTCACCCTCAAGATTGTTGAAATGTGTTAAGTTCGGGAATCACTTGCCTTTCAGTCCTTTGTCATCAGATCAGATTTTTATTTGTCAATACTTTGGTTCATGACTAAATACCTGCAAAGGTAATGACCTGGAAAATGAGACTAAACCACAAGACTTTATTTAAACCTATATTAGCCGCTAAACATGAACATATTTATGTTTTAGGTTTGGAGCATCTTCATTGCTGTATCTGTCTCCCAGAGCTGCAAACACGACTGTGGATTCTCAGTCTTATTTAAGCTTTAGGCTTTAATTTTGATGCTTAATGACCTTTGTATTATGCATGATCCACTTCCATGCTAGGGAAGAGACAGAGTGTTATTCTACAACTTAGATCAGCTCTCCATCTTTTGCAAAATCCTGATGTCACTGGAGAAGATAAAGTTAAAGTGCTGTTCTCTGAAATAATCTGCCCAAAATAGAAGCTCATCAATAAAGGTCGCATGGTAATGATACCAGTAATAAATGAGATAGAGTCCTTTCAGATAATCGGAGTCAGCGAGATGACACCGGGTTTCTTATCTTTTTTGACGATATATATGATAATGAGTGAATGTGAGATGGCGTCCGTTACTCTCCATAATATGATCATTTCTATTAAGAATGACATTTGGAATTTTAAGCACATGTCATGCACTTTCACAGCTCCTCCAAATGTACAAGGCGTAATATATCTTAATATGTATTTTATTTTACAGCCAGTTGCATTCAAAGGTGCAGTTTCTGAAAATGTGGTGCAATGTAACAGCAGGTCAACATGGCAGCGTACAATATAAAAGCTCTGCAGCACCAGCCACTGTACAACAGTGTGATTTTGAGGCTACATTTTGACTGATACATGGAAAAAAATATTTTATTTTCTTCCAGCCTTCAGAATGTGCTCTCCAACCAGACATATCTTGTTGTTTTTTTCCATTGCATTTATAAAGGTGACTATAAAAGAAAAAATTGTGCTCTTACATCGATAAATACATATGGACTAGACAGCACATTAGGCCACTTCAGTCCAAAATGTTTTATGTCATCACATTGTACAAAAACACTAACCTCTGACTGGCACCTGTAACCAAGGGTTCATGGGTTTATAGAAAACAAACCCAGGACAAGCCAATACTTCTGATTACACAACAGCTTCAGTCACAGCATGTCAACATACATTCCTGTGGAGATTTACCACAACATGTGAAGGCATCAGTCCACAACAAGTGATCATGACGAGGAATGGCGGCTGTTAGAATTAATTCAAGTCTTATTATTTATTCATCCCCTTCCCTGTTCTCTGAGGGGTTTCATCTATCGTCCCTCCAGCTCCTCCAGGGTTTTTGTGGAGATCTTCATTCTGTGTCTGTCTTAACTATGGTGGGAGCATCTGCAGCTTTTTGTGTAGTTGGGGTCTTTGTGCCGTCCTGCTCGGTCTTTCTTGGCAGTCTGGGGCTACCAGCAGCTTTCCGGCCCGTCTGGGGGCTGGAGGAACCAGCAGCCATCTTGCGTTGAAGCAATGGGCTCCTTGAGCCTTTGGGCTTTGTTGGTGTCAGTAAAGAGTCCATGACCTTCAGTGACCTCAGGCTAAGCAGACCACAGAAGTAGTTGCACTGGTGCTGGGAGACAAACTGCTCAAAAACTTTGGGATTCCCTTCAACAGATAAACCTTGATGCCTGCAGAACCACACAGCAAAACCAAATAAAACAGTTGTATGATCAGAAGGGAAAAAATCTAATTACCTTTAAAATGCAGGTTTTTAAAGCATCATTTACATAAACAACACAATGGAAATATACTGACCCCGTGGATTTGACTGAAATCCCAACATTGGTGATCTTGGTGTCAACACCTGCAAAAATAAAACCATGCAATCACTTTATTTTTCTCTTATCCATGTGATATATTCAGACGTGACAGGCATGCAGTGTGAATTTACTCCCCATTAAGTCTAACAAACCATTACAAATATGAAAACCAATATTTAAGCATGTCGTGTTTTCACAACACACAGAACACTTAAAATCTGATCAGCATAAACAGGTACAATATTCTCTTTAACCTCTGGATGAGGGTTGGGAAGATAAAATATGAAGTAGCTTAGCTCAGAATTGTTGCTTTCACACTTTTCCTTATTGCAGGCAGTATTTACCTTATTACTTATTATAAGAAAACGCTTTAGAGCTTCACATGCTCACTCCCTCTACAATACAAACCCTTGAATTCCTGCAGTCTGCCTTTGATGTTGCTTGGTACCATTTAACTAAATTTAAGTTGATGTTGAATGCAGACAAGTTCATGCTTTTGGCCTAAAATATTGACATCAAATTCTCCAAATATCTCAATTGATCAAGGGATTGAAAGGGAAATGGTCACAACAAGTATTTGGGTATTATTATTATTATTATTGATCAGAACTTGTTCAATCCTTGTTTCCAAGATGAAACTTTATTTAAGTTTCTTTTTAGGAATAAATCCTGTGTCTCCCTCCAGGAAAGGTAACACTTGGTCATGGAAACTTTTCTTTACCTTTACTGGATTATGGTGAAAGAAGTTGGACACTTTGTCCCATTGTGCTTTGTGTTTTATACACCACAGTACTTTGTATGATCCTGCTAACTTGCCATCTCTGTAGGTCCACTGACTTTTGCATTGGGTGGCTTTTATACACAACTCTCCCCTTGTATTGTTTGCTCCTCACCTGTGTACATGCATGTGTAAAAGCCTAAATCAACATGGCCTGCACTCTGACAATATTTTAAATATGTTGCCCGCTCTTCCTCGAATAATCTACAGAAGGATGTGGAATTGTGAGAGCTGGTTACTGTGGAAGAATTTAGGTATATTTTATAGAATCAAGAAAATAGCTCATACTGTGGATGCTCTTAAAAGTATGTATTGAAATTCTGCTTGGAAGATTGTACTTGTGTATGTAGTGTATGACAGCTGTATTTGTTTGTAGTTTGTACTGATTTGAATCTCAATGACACTTTTACCTTGTTAAATAAAGGATATATACTGATTTGAACACAAATAAAGTGAATTAGGTAGTGATTGTTTCACAGCATCCTCTGTCCCTGGTTATCATGTAGTCTTAACGACTTTATCCACAAACTTGGAATTGCTTTGCTGGGGTCAGGTGTCCCTTACCTTCCAGCCGAGTGAGGAGCAGGTTGCCATTGGTCCACTGAAAGATCCAGTGCTGCAGGGCACAGCACTTCTGCGCCACCTCCGAACCAGTCTTCACGTCCAATCTGCCCGTGTGATCCAGGACAGAGTGTTTCTGGTAGTCTCCGGTCAGATCAGCCTCCACTGTGGCGTAGGGGACAGTGTTTGCTGGTCGGTACATCAGGTAGACTGGAATCACCCTGAGTAACAAAGATCACCGTGATGTGTGTCATGCGCCGTAAATAACACCCAGGATGTTATAACTTTAAACTGATGGTACTCACTCAAGAGAGGAGCCAAAATTATCAAGCACTCTTGCTTCAGCTGAGAAGATTTTGCAGTATTCACGAGCCAGGTTCTGGATTTTACAATGCTGTGGGCAGAACATTGGAGGATAGCCAGTAAAGATGAGCTCAACCTACACAAGTAAATGTGTTAAATCTAAATTTAATTCAATTTGTGCCACAGTAATCCATATGTGGGCGGCAGGACCGACACCTGACTGATTAATTTTGATGCCGGAATTGTTAGCTTACTGTTTTACACATTTTTCGGTAAATCTAGGATGACATGGATAGTATATGAAATCCAACCTTCCCTACATACCTGCTTGATGATGTCCAGGTTTCTTTCTAAAAGGTTGCTTTCTTCTTTGCCTCCATATGCGATAGGGTTATGTATTTTGATGATGCATGTGTCACCAGACTCATACACAGGCTCCAGACCATAGATGACTTTTGCCCTCCAGACTTTGTGAGAGCAGCCATAGCCGATTTGTGACTCCTGCATCGTTATACGGCCAAATAATTTGTTGGCCCAGACACCACAATCAGCCAGACCCTTGGTGAATATCAGGGGCGTCATTTCGATTTCTTCTCCAACTGCACAGCAATAATGATAGTAATGCAAACTGATGTTACAAGGCCAGGCAGCAAGACGGGCATGTCAGGCTGGGACAAAAATATGTGATTAAGACATATAAACTCGTATCTTACCACCAAGATCCTCACGTAGGGACATTCCGGCTATAACTGAGGGAGCAAAAAAACACAATGTGAGGCGCTATTAACAAGTAATGAAAAGAAAATGTATACTTTAATGCCAAATGTAAAGAAGACTACATACTTTCTGCACTAAGCAGTGTGTCTGTTGAGTCCATCCCATATTCATTTGTGATTGAGCATCCGTAAACACCGAAGTCTCTGCATGATGCCTGAACAATGGCAAGATTCACCTGAGTCTCATCCCCTGCACTGAAAGAGAAACACGTCACAAATGATACAGAATCTGTAAGAGAACTGTCTTTAAAAATAAAGAAGTCGTAATTTAACCGGAAATACAGTAAAACTGAATATACAAGAAACAGATTTCCAGTAATTTCGAAAGTATTTGTTCCAATTTAAACCCTATAAAAAAAACATAGCAAAACACAATATTTTATGAGGAGTAATACATTTCCAAGAATTTTAATACGAGAACTCACCTTCTTTTAATCTGCGTGATCACCTCTTCATTTTTGTACCATTTGATTGTAGAGTCACTGAGAACATTGAAGAACTGGCACCACAGTTTCAAGTGTCCTGAGGCGTCGGAGAAGGTTTCGGCCCTGATCTTGCGGATTACTTGAGGAGCTGGAGGCAGAGACAGACAAGACACACACACACACACACTGATGTTTCAGTTTCCTTCTAATGATATTAAATATATAGATAATGCCCTATACAAATATGCTAATGCTGGCTCATCTCATTACTCAAGCTTATTCTGCTATATACATTTTATGCTGTTACTACAGGAAATCAGAAAAATAACAAATCTTTTAAAATTTTAAATGACAAACTTAGCTATCAAATTCCAATCTAACCTCTTCATATATTGCAAGACTATCACACACTATATTGTTATCTGATATTCAGAAAAACTAAAGTGCTTCTCACGGGACATTGTTGTGTTCAATTGTTATAGAATTCTGCTAGGTGGTGCTGTGAGCTAATGAACCGTAGGAAAAGGAGCAAAGAGTTGGATGGTATTACACTGTGCGTCATGTTGGAGCTGGTGCTTTCCCAATATTAAAATCCGTAATTATCTGGTGCTTAATCCTTCATACATCTAAACACTACAGATATACCCTCAAAAAACAATATAGATCAGTCTGTACTGTTCTTTTTTTATGAAAATGTATAAATCTGAAAATAAATAAAAGAAAAAAACTTCTTTCATATCTGGTTTTCTTTGGGTTTGGTTATATTCTAAGGACCTTGTGGATCATGTCAATCAGGGGACTATAGCATTGCTGTCTGCCACAGTATCTAATTAAATACAATCACTGCAGGGTTCTAAACATTATCATGTAAATACACACATAAATATTTCAAAAACATAATTGAAAAATTATATTCATGACGATAGTTTTACCTTTGAATGGGTCGTGTTTGTCCTTCTCTGTAGGTTTCGCCTGTTCCTCAGTTTTCAGGTTGTTGGTCTTCTCAGTGGGCTGCTGGTTTGAGGCTTCAGTCTCTAGCATTGTCTTTCTCCTGTTCAAGAGTGGAGAACGTCTTTCTACAGGAGACGTCCGCTCACCAGCCGGCTGAAGAAGAGCTGACCGTCGAGACAGGCTTGGAGACACAGAGGGGGTCACAGGACTCGTGGAAAGCTTGTTGTTCTGTGTAGAAACCTCCTTTTTCTCAGCTTGGTTATCGACAGGAGATGCAGCCTCTGCGGCCTCCTCGGATTTGGACTTGGGTACCAGGATTTTGCGGCGTGCCCCAGAGGCCAGCTCTTGTGGAGTAGCAGAGGGAATTGGTGAAGCACAGTCTCTTCTCTTTAGCAAAGGGCTGGCCTCAAGAGTTGGACTGATTAAGGACTCGCTCCTTGAGAGCTCCTCAACTATAGAGCTGTCCGGCTGAAGAAGTTGTAGGATATTCTCTTGTGTTTCTGTGTTTAATAAACTTTGAGCGGGAATCATTTGCACACTCTGCAAAGAACTAGTGCTTGTGTTATGTTCTTTCATGTCGCATGGATCTAAAAGTACTGTGGAATTCATTTCAGTAATCTCCCTTTCAGGTTCGCCATTGAGTTTAATTTCTGGAGTTAACCTTTTAACCGATTCCACTTCTTTGCCTTGAGCAGGTTCGTTTTGGACATGCTTCACAATCATAATATTTGACTCCTGACTGCTGGACCTTGTAGTCCCAGATCCTCGGCTGACAGTTCCAGAGAGGTTTGAAACTGATGTCGGTCTGTTGGCTTGTTCAGCCTTAGCAGTTGCGGGAGGAAGTTTGTCTTGACTTGTGAGTGAAACAACAGGACAATCTATCGAAGGAACCAGACGTGATGCTCCAGTTTCCTGCCCAGTGTTCACGACACCTTCGTTTCCTTTCTGTGGCGCCTGAAGAGGTGGTGAAGTTTTACTAGGAGTATGAATTTGTTCCTCTATAGTTTCATGGAGTTGAAGATACACCTCCATAAGTATTGCCTTTATGTTTGTTGGGGGAGTATCGTCAGTAATAGCCTCAGATTTGCTGTCAGGCGTTGACTTCTTCACTTCCACTGTACACTGTCTGTCATCATGTCTCAATCCCTCACATGTCATTGGAGCAGCTGGTGTTGGTTCTTGAACTGGCACTGAATATGTTAGAGTGGGATCAAGTGCCTTTAATTGAGATCTCAGAAGTTCAGCGATCGATATGACTTTTGACACAGGTTTAGGAATTTCATTGAAGACTAAACTTTGCTCCTGTGTGTTTTCTGGGTTATTTGGTAACTGTGGCATGGCATTCTCAGATACATTTGGCTTCAGAGTCTGTAATTCTGGACAATTTTCTTGCACCACTTTTGATTCATTCCTCTCTTTGGAAGAAGCTTCCACAATTTCAACATCCACGTCTTTATCCACAGCATCTCTACTCTTTTCATGTGGAGCAGCAGCTTCAGTCTCCATCTCAACTATCTTCTCAGTTGGGGCCACACTCTCAGTCTGCATTAATACCTTACATACCTCATTACCCTCTACCTTCTCATTAACTAGTATTTCTGTGCCTTCAACTGTTTTTACAGCCGTATCTGCTTGGCTCTGGAGGGCCAGGGATGAAACATTACACTCACGGGTGTTCGCACCACCATCCAGACTTTCAAAGGTTGGCTTCTGTAAGTCTGTTAAAAGGACTCTATGGCTTTCATTTGATCCTCTGGAATGATCCAATATGTCCTGTGTCATCTTGCCAATAGGTGCTTGAAGACCACGCTGCACAGACGTGGTCTGCACGTCATTCCTCGTCGTCTGTCGTTTTGAAGGAGTCTTACGTGGCTGTTGAGCCTCCAGCGTACCCTGGCCGGGTGGAGGCCCGAGGCTGACAGGTGCATCATTCCTGTTCTTCTTTATACGGGCCTGAGTAACCTTGGGACAGAGCACAAGCAGATGTTACCATGTTGTAAGTCCCTTATCCCCAGCTATGCAGGACAAGGATAAACACATGTAGTTTTAAAAACAGCAACAGCTTATCCATGAAACAAACAGAGAAAGGAATGGCAAAAAGAAAAGATATAGTTAGTAACTGCAGCATGTGGGTCATCCTGCTCTGAGGGCACTGTACATTCATTTTACATTGGCTCCAAATATAGATTCCATTTAACATTTAACTGTGCCTCAAAAAGCAGCCACAGAACTCACTGTGAAAATATTCAGCTTTTAAGTTCACATACAAAACTGTATTTCTGATTGTTTCCCTTCATGGTGAGGCCTATTCAGAAACCAGGCCGCTATTTTACATTGTAGTGTAGCCAGAAAGGTATGCGAGTCATTTCAAGAGGCACGTCCGCCCTGCTGTGTTTTGTCTCAGGTCTCAGTGCCATCAGCGTTCAGCCCTGCCGCTGAGGCCTGGACCATTGCATAAGCAGCGCACAATAAAGATTCCCAACCCAGACCAGCAAAATGTTTACAGGGGATTGAGGAGAGAACCATGTAGCATACAAATCTTCTATTGAAGCAAAGGTTTTTATTTTTTTCCTATTACTTACACTCATTTGTGGTATTTATTAATTGTAGGAAATGTTGTATGTATATTTTAAGAGATTGGACTTTTGGCTCAACACAACTGAACAGCTCTCTAAATGTTTTTTAGTTGCCCTAAACCTTGTTTCAGGATTAATAAAGTTGTATTGTTCACACGATACCATCCATTTTACTTCTGAGCAATATTTCTAAAATTATTTTGAGAAATACTTTCTAGAGTTAGATTAGAAGATAAATACACTTATATTATCTGGTGATTAAATATATATTTAATGGCTACAGCCTGCAGCCATTGAGTTTAAAATAGCACAGAGGGTGGAAACAGGGGGAAACACCCTGTATGGTTTCATTCAGTGGTAACTAAATCTGCCTGACTAAACCTCTGAAGCTCAAGGATCAACACATTATATCTTGTTTAGTTGTTAAATTGTTTGTAGTTGTTAAGTGTAAAACCAACCAAAATGGTATTTTAAAAGAACAAGCTAGCGGTTTCCCCCAAGTTTCCTGACTTTGTTCTGAACTAAGCATACCCCCTTCTGCCCTGTCAAAATTTCTATCTTAAGAAATGCTGCTCTGGTCGTCTCTCACACGTCTGAACTGAAAATGTCAAATGTGCTGCATCAATGTACAGTCAGGTGACTAAATAAAGGAAATAGCGACATGAAGCGTCTGAGTGAGGTGTTGGGCCACTGTATGCTTCAGTGCCCTTTGGTACTACAAGTCTACAAGTCCCTGGACTCTACTAGACAGATCAATGTTATTCTTTAAATGATGTAGCATGTCAACGTCTAACGTCTCTTTAGAAAGTAGAACAAAATAAAAATTTCAAGTTAATTAACTCTGATCTCACATTTAAACCTTAAAGCCTTGAAAACAGTAGATTTTTGTATTGATGTATTTACATTTACAGTTAGAAAGATACTCGTTTCACAACTTATCCTACGTTGAAGTTGTTCACCAGAATTTTCTATCAAACTTCATCCCCTCAATGTTCTGACAGACTCTGCAGAAAGATACTTGGTTGTTCTTTCTTTACAAAACATTGCTCAATGTTGGCTGATGATTCTGCCATTACATACTGGTCTAAATTCTCCCATCGCCATTAGACTGGTTTGAGATCTGCCCTCTCAACCTCTTTCACCGCTCATTTTTTGGGGTTTTCCTTTAATTTGTCACCCGGCTTTACCTTAAGCAGCTGTCAACGCTTGCGTCATTTAATTCTTGTCACACAGCATTAAGCAGCTATAAATAGCCTCTGGGACGCTTGTGTTAGTGATGAAGCCTGTGTTGGCAGTACAAAGCACTCATGAGCTCATGCGAATGCCCTCACCTCACTCTGCGGGACGTGTCGCGACGCGGGCGCACTTTTTTGGCAGGGGCGTGTTTCCTTCTCAGACGGCTTATCTCCAGCCTGTTCACATGGACGCTCTGGTGAAGCAGCCCTGATTTCACACGGTGTGTCACCTGACGTGAGGTCTCTGCGTCCCAAAGTTACACTCGTGGAAGTATCTGACCTCTTATCAATATCCATGGCTGTAACATCTCTTTTAATAGCGTCCTTCTTAGTTGTGCGTAGGGGTGTTGATGCAACTCTTGACTGTCGTGTTGAGGTCATGTTGAGGTTGAGGTTGGGACTTTGTTTCTGCGTTTCCAACTTCTCCTCTTGTCTTCTGAGTCCAGCCTCATTCGCATGCTTTGCCACATGATTATCCTCAGTTCCTGACACGGTCTGACCTTCAGACGTAAGAGCAGCAGGAGATAGTGAAACAGGGAGCTGCTCTATCTGTGAAGGCACATGACATACGCTATCACCCTTTGAAGGCCTTTTAACTAGGATTGCTTTCTCTGCTGCTGATTTCTGACGTGGTTCTGTCATGTTTCTGTACTTTGGATCCACAATTGTTGGACTAGAAATCGTCTCTACTTCCATAACCTCCTCTTGATTCCCTTTACACGGTACTGAATCTCTGCAGGTTGGAGCTGCAGAGGCTGAGGTCTCGTCCTTTGCCCTCCTTTCCTCAGACGCCCTCTCTCCCAGTGTATCTGCTTTTGCAACTTTTGTGCAGTTAGAAATTTTTATCTTCTTCTTGACAAAGGGAGTTTTGGGTTGGTGCGCATTAAAAGTCTTATGCCCAGCATCATGTATGTACGTTCCGCCCTTGCTTCCATTTTCAGTTACGACTTGTCCGTTAGTGACTGGCTTTTCCTCAACTTCCTCCACAGTGGCCTCCTGTAATCTGGCCTCGGTCACTGCAGCCACAGCCTGCTGGTTCTCCTCAGTGCCCTCATCCTCCGTGGAGCTCGGCGTGCTGAGGAAGGCCTCCATTGTGGATCGGCGTTTCCTCTGCGTCCGGTCGGGACTGATGGTTCGTAGCGGCTCCTGGTTTTCTTTACCTTCTGCTTCCCTGCGCCGGTTCTCAGCCTTTTGTTTGAGCTTTGCAAAGTAGCGCTGGTGGATCTTAAACTCGTTCATTTCACCCACCTCCAGAACCCCAGAGCAGGACACGATACCTTTACTGTTGATGGCCGAGGCCTGGTATATAGCTGCATCCTCCACGGTGCAACTGCAAAAGAAGACCATTTAAGTTAAAAATGAAATTCATAAATTAAAATAGATCAAGAAAACGTTTACTAGGTTTAGGCTGTCTCAATATTTGTTTGACTATACAGAAAGATACGATTAATACAAACAATGCTTTAATACAATGTTTTTTGTCAGATTGTCCTTTGCTGTGTAGTGTTTCTTCTTAATGTAAAGTATGAACAGAATTATACAATGTTGATCTTGGTAATATCTTGATAGAATAAGTGTAGTCGTGCATATTAGTGGTTTGAAACACACTTACTTGTAAATGTGCAGGGAATGGTTCTGTCCATTGCGGAATATTTCATATTTAGGCAGGCCACAGTATCTGTCTAACTGCACATCATCCTTATACCAAGTAAGCTGAGGGGTTGGGTATCCTGAAAAAAAAATTAAAAAACATTTCAGGATATCAGGGCAGTGATTAAACAATTTTTTTTATCAAATAAACACAAGTAGCAGTTTGGTTTATATTGGCTAAGAGCAATGTATTATTGAGTAATGACATAGCTTATTTGTCTTATAGTCTTCTTAGCCTTGTTATAGCCTTGTTGGAAATCTTAATGATTTTCAAATGCTCAGTAAGTGTAAAACCATTTGTAGGTTGTTTTTTCATAATTTGGTGTTTCTACTTCCTTTTAGTTGTTACCGTCTTATGCACATGCTATTCAGAATTAATTTGTTTTATTGAGCACAATGGGTTATTGTGTGCAGTTGCAATATATTTCCATTATGTCACTCAAGGCCTTAAACTGTACGATGTTTGAATCATGTGTTTACCTGTAACCACACATGAGAACTTCACGTTGCATTTCTCTGACACAGCTTTTGACTTGAGGGTCGTTTCAAAGGAGGGCTGCGTCTCCTCGGTCAGTTGTGCCATCACGCTGGAGAATGTGCTCCTGTAAGACAAGGCAGAGGGCATCCGTCACTATTGTGTTGTGAAGGTCAGCAGCATTGCAAGTACAGACCGTGTGGAGCTGTCGACAAGCTCATTATAATTATATAGTTTTCTTTGGAGATTAAAATCAAGATCATTCTTTAATTTAATTTTTCTAAACGTTCTGATTTGATCATTAAAAGTCACATTTGGGGGGAAAACATCACATGTGAATTGATGCCGTTAACCACATCGTGTGTATTTGTTGTTTTTCCTCAGACCACATAAGCAAAAATAAAATGTGCAGTCCAGAGTGATTAGTTGGAGGTGTCATCAGTTGAGTTGAAATTAATTCCAGAAATTAAGCAAATCACTATAAATAGTGTGATTAAAGAATATTGAACCATTATAGCATGTGGAAATGCCCAAGGAACCTCACACGGACATCACAGTATAATATAAAGTGATCGGGGCTTGCATGCATATCCCACAGAATCATTATTATGGTGCTTGTGTTACATGCAGTTGATCCATGTCTGGTGTTGACATCCATTTCAGTGCTGGGTCAGTGCACGGTTTAAGGATAGGGTTACACTTCACTGCATGTTGCTCACCATTAAGCAAACAGAACAAGACAGTAACGATAAGGACATTCACAATTGTTAATTATAGGAATAATATGTATGGTTTAATGTGTGCACTTCATTCTAATGTTTGTGTTCATGGATTTCAAAGCTGATCTACAGACATGCAACAAAATAATATCAGTAATCAGCTTGAATATAACTTTGAAACAAAGGTTTTGCAGGAAATTTGTCTTGTTTTTGGTTGGAAAGTAGGTTTGCTGATGATAAACTGCTACTTCCTGATTTCAATTGCAACAAGATGATCCTGTGACAGGATTTTGCAGTGAAAGTCTATCATACAACTACAATGGCACTCAGTAGGATTTAAATTCACTAGATCTGGATTTTTTTATGGGATCTGCACCAAATTGCAGACACTCATAAATATCAGTCCCACACCAAAATTTTATGGATTCTTGCTTGGGACACGCCCCACCCCTCCACAAGATGTAATGGCAATGTAATTCTGCTAAAGACAACTAAACCTTCTTGGCAGTGATAACCAGAGGGGTGCTGGACAACACATACTTCTTTTGCTAAGGCTAAAGCCCTATAATGCCATGTTAAAGAAAGAGAAAAACAATCCTGGATCCACCTAGAGTTAATCCGGATCTGCTCCAAAATCGAATGGGTTCTTCTTTGGGTAATGCCCCACCCTTCCACCAAATTTCATGAACGTTGGTTCTTTTGGTTTGGTTTTGGGGTAATATGGCTGACATTCAGACAGACCCAACCTATAGCAATGAAAACCTCCTTGTTGGAGGTAAAACTACATGGGGAACTCACTGGTTATGTTCAGGTATGTTGCCCTGAAACATAAACTATAGAATCCATCAATATTTATTGATAAACACATCATGAAAGACAGAGACCTGAAGGTCAGCGCTCGTGTTTCATGAACAAATCTTTCCATGCATGAGCTGTTGTCAGTGGATTGCATGATGTGAAATGGGCCCCATGGTGCATAACTGAGATGCTGTTCTTAATCAGCAGTTTATTTAAACTCCGGTGGCCATGGCAACAAACAAAGAAATAACATGCCGCACACTTTCATCCCAGGTTAGGAAAACCATGAAGTGTTGACGTGTTACGGTGCACACGGCGTCAGTGAAGAATCTGTACCTGGTTTCTGGCCTCACGTTGGAAAGGTAGCTGCAGCCGCTGGACCTACTACTGCCATCGATTGTTTCCCCGTTGGTGGATCTTCCATTCCCAGAATTGGAGCGAGTCGGTGCCCTCCGTGAACCCATTTTTAACCAGATATTGAAAAAAATATGCCTTCAGGAAAAAACGTTTTCTGGCTTTTCTGGGAGATGAATTCAAGCTAGGAGAGAACAAAAGAGTGAACAAAATGAAAGATGATAATGTGACAATAGACAGAGGAACAGAAAGATACACATGTGAACATAAACACACAATGACCTGCTCTGTTCATTAGTTACATAAACAGCATTCAGTTGTCTATTGTACACAGTTTACTCACCGTTCACAAGTGTCTTTCCCTCCTTTGACAGATACCCCACAGCTCTGACTTAAGGCACAGAGATTTCCAATCTAACATGAGCATGCGTAGGCTGCTGGACTATTTATAGTTGGCCTGCAAATAGGCACAAGAGCACATCACACTTTCCAAAACTTCCCTTTGGACCATTTTGTAAAAAACAATCAAAGAGCAGCAGCAGATAAAACAAACATGTACGAAAAAGTTTTTGCGGAAACAATTAAAATCCTTTAGAAGAAGAACGATCCACAGGGATCCCATGCCAGATACAAGGTCATCCCAGATTTGGTAGCTCCCTGAATAGGAGGAGAGGATTTAAAAGACAGGGTGAGGGTTTTGTTTTTCTATTCTGCTAATGGACAGCGTGTGCTCTGAAAAAAAGGGGGACTATTTGTGTGGTCAGCGGTCCTCTGAAACTTTTCAGCTCATGTGTACACACCATAATAAAGAATCATATGAGCCTGTCAATCAGGAGGATGATGCCTTCACTTTTACTTCCATTAATATGAGCCGCACATTCTTACAGTTGCACAAGGTTCTGGTCATAAAACTGTGGAGTAATGTTTTCCCCCAGGGCCTGTTGACGCTGAAGCAAGACCACAGAAAAAACTGCATTAGTTGAAACACTTATTCAATTATCTTGTTTTTTTTAAATGCTGAAAGTGTGTTTTTATGATATAATATAAAATGGAGAGGCCTAACCATATTTCTGTGGCATGCATTGTCCCGCGAGTGACAATTGCAGTAGATCCCCAGAGATGAAGCAGTAGGAATAGAACAGCCTTATATAGGCACATCCCACTGACTGCCAAAGAGCTATGGGCTCTTATCTTTACACAAGCCAGCACACGCACGCACACACGCACAGACACACACACACAAAATGTACAGTTTTTAAAAAAGATCTATAGGTTATTCTGTGATACGGATTGTTTGTTGATATTTTTCCTCAAGACATTTTTAATAATTGTACGTTTGAGGAAAAAGGCGTAACAAAATTACCTTTAAGAATGGTAAACAAAATGTGACCCCTCCAACTCATCATCAAC
This sequence comes from Hippoglossus hippoglossus, assembly GCF_009819705.1. Taxonomy (NCBI): domain Eukaryota; kingdom Metazoa; phylum Chordata; class Actinopteri; order Pleuronectiformes; family Pleuronectidae; genus Hippoglossus; species Hippoglossus hippoglossus. The sequence continues at coordinate 20,143,590 of NC_047153.1, forward strand.
TCACTAGTTCTCACTAATACACGTTCAGAGAAATCAATTGCAATCAACTCCTCATGTTACCACATTCACTTGGCACATTACACATGTCTGTGTGCCGTCTGTCAAGCTATTTAAATTTTTCTGTTCCATCCATTCATCATCGTCTGTGACTCCCTCACTTTCCACTTTTCCTGCCAGCGAACGGATAAACTGCCACGACTCGACCACCAAGATTAAGAATTTAATTTCAAAATGAGAGAAACAAACTTATAGATCTTCTCATGAACAATGAGGGACCTTTAATGGACACACGCAGTATGGCATTTCACATCGCATTCCACGATGATTCCCTTACAACACACACCCTGAGCAAACACACGTACACACACACTGCAGTGATAGACATGTATGGGCTGGAGGGCCATGTGTGTGACTGGCTGCCAGTTCCCTGTGAGGGGGCTGGAAAACACAGTTGCCTCAGCGTGGTCTAGATATTCTGGATGGGGCATGTGGAGAGAGATCAAAGCATGACAGGGTGTGGAAACACCACAGAGACTGGGGGAGTCGGTCACGTGATTCTCTCTGACAGTGTATCCCCTTTAAACATATGAGTAAACTTCTCCTGGTGGGAGGGGGACTTCCTAAATGCTGAACCAGAAATACAGAAAAGATGTTCACTCATGTTGTTAGATAGTTAGGAGGTAATAATCTGAAAGAGATCTGCAACTGTGCTCGTAAAAATAGGATTAAACTAAATAAACTAAAATGGAACTCATACCTCCGGCCAAGGCCCAACAGTCCCCTGATGAAACCACATTTAAATGAATTATCCTCTGAAATAAACAACGATGTTGAAGGTTGAAAAACATCTCACAATATTAAAGAAAGTGAAGAAAAAAACTAACTCCTTGGGTCACGCCCGACCCCTCCAGAAGATTTCATGTAAATCGAGTATTTAATCCTGCTAACAGACAAACAAACGCAGATGTAAACTAAACTTCCTCGGCGGAGGTAACAAAAGATGAAATATTCTTTGACATACATCAAACAGTAGCATTTCCATGAAGTTTTGATGTATTCCTGTCATTCACGTCATTTGATGCTCCCTATACTCAGAATAAATCACTACGTCAGTGTTTGAACAATCCCTCTCCAAATCTGAATTCAGAGGGTTGGGTCTCTGGGGACAGGATTTTAGCATTGCATGCTCATTGCCTCGTGCTATCTATCTATAGAGCCTGTTAAAAACCCTGTTGTGGTTGAGTCCGGCAGATCTATAGAGGGGCGACAGTAGATGTTCACTGAGATCACTACCTCTGGCTCTGTTTATACCATTATCTGTCTGACCACACATCATTTTTCTCCAGCAGGGATGGAGGAAGGTTACTTTTGCAGGGCAAATGTGAATGACTATGACCATTCATTAGAACCAGAGTGGTAATGGACACATACAGGTCTGCAGGACTGTTGTTGTTCAGGATAGGTGTGTGTGTGTGTGTGTGTGTGTGTGTGTGTGTGTGTGTGTGTGTGTGTGTGTGTGTGTGTGTGTGTGTGTGTGTATGAGTAGCATAAGCACAAGGGTGAGGCATCTAGTTGTGATTGTTAAGGTTGAGGCAAGAGGCCAGGGAATGCATTATGTCAATGAGTGTCCTCTCTAAGATAGCAGTACAAGATCGTGTGAAGCCAAAGTAATTCTCATGATGGGGACCTAAGTTCCCATAACATAAATCATTACATTTTAAGGTGAAGACCTGTTTTAGGTTAAGGTTCAGTGTAAGGTTTAGGGTTACAGTTAAGGTTAAGTTTTAGATTAGGTTAAGGTTCAGGTTCAGGTTCAGGTTCGGGTTAAGGTTTAGGGTTACGGTTAATGTTAGGTTTTAGTTTTAGATTTAGATTTAGGTTCAGGTTCAGGTCAAGGTTAGAGTAAGTCACCAGCAAATCAAAGGATGTCAATATAATTGAATGCAATGTCGGCTGGAGTCATGAAAACATGACCGTGTGTACGTGTGTTTGTGTGTGTGTGTGCGTTTTACTTTTGTGAGAAACATTTTGAGTATGACGTGAGGATCTATGTGAGGGTTAAGTTTTGCTTTTAGGGTTAGAATCAGGTTTTGTTTTCGATTTGAGGTTAAAAGATAATCCTCTGAGTGAGTGCTTTTAGGAGTTCGGGTACATGGGGACCGCGAGTGTTAAAGTCACTTTCAAAGTCCTGCATTAAAACCATGATTGATTTGTTGAAATCCCATCCAAAAATGAATAAATATATAAGTCAATAAATCCTCTTCCCTGGCTTTAAAGAAAGAAAGCTGTTAATATGACATATCTAGAATAAACAATAATGAAAAACAGCAATAATAAAAATGTTATAAATCATAAGAGTACATTAAGAATAGGTATTATTTGAGTTAATTAAGACCATTTGACATAACTTTATATACATGTATGTACACCATAGGTGAGTATGTTAGGGTTAGGCATTTAGATGTGATGTTAAATTAAGTGGCCCGGGAATGGATTATCCAGTGAGTTAATGTCCTCACTAATATAGAAGAACAAGATTATGTGTGTGTGTGTGTGTGTGTGTGTGTGCCGGTGGAGACAGCGAGTGGCCAAAAAAGAAAAGGTATGAAGCAGGTTCAGTTTCACCATTTATTTTCCAGCAACGTCAAGTAAATAGTGACCTTTCAGCGTGTGCTCGTGAACCTTTCACTCACGACTTCCTCCTGTCCCCCTCTGTTCCTCCTCTTATGTCATTAGCACGACTGACAAATTGTGTAATTTTTGCAGAAATCTCACCATTTCATTTAAGCGTAACATGACGACAGGAGAACACCTGGCTTCAGTCCGACAAAATGAGTTGCAGTGGTTTCAATTTTCTGCGCAATTAAACAGACGCAGCCGTTAAAGTGATGCTGTTTGAAACGTCTCACCTGGTAAAGTCGCCTCACCACAGGGACCTTTTGTTGATAGACGGAGCTGTGTCATTCGTTGGCTACACCGGAGCATAGAATTAGAACGGGATGTTGTGGTTAATCTTTAGAAAATGGTGATGTAAACTTGAACTGACTCACTTTAAGCCAATGAGGCAGCTCCTGCTTTAAGTGAGTGAATAACGGCCAATATTTATTTTTGTTTGGTTCTGTTGTCTTATCGAGTGGTTGAGTGGGGTCATATTATTCTGTAATGTCAGTTGATAAAAATTAATTTCTTACAAATGATGCTTCTATTGAAGTTGAAGGAGAACTTAAAAGCCTCATCTCTTTACAACATGCCGGCTGGACCTTTTGCTTTTCATCAAATTTAATGTGAAAGTGGAAATGAAGTGTTTGATGTCACTGCCCGTGCAGAAAATAAGCTCTTGATATAAACCACTAATATTATAGCTACATGAAACCCCAGCTGCATGGGAACACGCCGTCCTTATCCAACTGGGATATTACAGCACCCAGATCCAAGATGGTGTGAGTGGTGAGGTGTTGACACACAGGCAGACGGGGGAGAGGGGCACTGCAGTGGGCGAATAGAGGTCAAGAGAGTTTTAGTTGTCGTTCTGATCACAGATCAATGAGGGACTGAGGCTGATTTAAAATGCTTTAGGTCCAAAGTTGCAGATTATATTATGGACGATTTCTAAATTTCTCACAAATCTGTACACAGTTGCATGATTTCAGTTCAGTCAGGCTTGTCGGGGTCGGACATGTTCTGTGGTTGTGTCATGAGAGTTGAACAGCAGAGTGGCCCAGTGCCAAGTGTAACCCCCCACCCCACCCCCATACGTCCATGCAGACGGACAGCAGATTGTTTTGATGTTTGAGGGGTCTCTGTGGAAACTGAGCCTGGCTTTGTAGAGACGTCTGGCCCGCTGCTGAGGCCGTGACATCATCTTCTGGATATTCACACCAGTGTCAGCTCCAAGGAAGCAGAAACAGGAGAAGACTTCCGAGGACAGCTGTGTGCCCCGTGCTCTCTCGTACACATCTTGCCTTTACGTAGTGCCGCACTGCTAACGCTGCCTTCAGCCGACCACATGCACAGTCTATAAACATACAGCATGTTGTTCTATATTGACTCGTGGCTCTGAGTTAATCTTCCATGGAGAGAAAATGAAACAGGAGCTGCTGGCAACAGTGATGAATGGGATAAATTTGAGTTTCAGAAATGAGTTAAAAAAATAAAGGGTGAATGTTTGACATAGTGGTTTGAATTAATGAAGCCTGAAGGTAATTTTTTAAAATACAATTTAAACCCGGTACATTAGAATTGATAAACTAAATACTTAAAATTTCAAATAATGTTTGATTTCATTGCATCGGGATAGTTGTTTTGCTGATCTACAGAAATGTCTGCTTCTCAAAGTTTTTATATTGCTCAGATAGTTAAGAACTTAACATGTCTGGCAAAGTAAAAGCACTTATAATTCAATTATTATCATCATGGATTCTTTGTTAACTTGGTCGTCTTTACTTCTATACAGTATGAATGAACTGAACAGCCTTGTGACAGATCATCCTGCATGTAGACTAACAGTGACCTCTAGTGGTAAAAGTGAATACTCTTAATCTCAGAACTTTTATAGAATTTACAATTTTTTTGTTATAAAGATACACAAAGTTTTGTTTTGATGTTTTATTAAAATTTTTCATATTGCTTTTATATGGAATTAATGCAAACACCTGAGTAGTCACGTCAAGGGTATAATAATTTGGCGTTTCATATACATTTAACAACACAGCAGTAAACCAGACTGATCAGCAGCCTTCAAACAAGATGACAGCATCAATATTTATCCCCAGACAAGAAACAAGTCTTCCAGTATAACGCTAACCTGACATAATGTTACTCAACAATTCTCCTCAGAAATAAATTTATACAATATAAAAGTGAAAAACAAGAACCGTATTTAAAATATAACATAGGAAACAATGTAGGATGCAATAAAAAGTTAGATATAGTCGACAGGCTGCCTGCATCAACAAGAAAAGTTTCAGACTCACCACTTTACCCAGTTCAAGCTTTAGCACAAGAAGAACACAAAACCTGTGTATTCAGTTATTTGTAACCAACAGTCACTCACAGTGATTTACTTAGACTTAACTAGAGGGTGATTTCTTTCTTTTTTCTTTGTTCTTCATCATGTCGACAACAGATGGACCCTTGCGCTTTACAACTATAAGGAAAACAGAACAAAAGACATATTGAAGAAGTAGGACTTTTTCTGTAAACTTAACAATCACCAAATGAGATAAACGTCTAATAACAGTATTTGTGTAATACCTTGCTTTTTAGTGGGTGAATCAGTTTTGTCTGAGGATCTCTTTGCGTAAGCTGACTTCATCCTCTGGATGTTCTTCTTGCTGATCACCTCATGTTGTACAATAGGATGTGGGTAGTCTTTACCCACAATGCATCCTGCTGCCTGCTGGACACTGCGAGGAGCTTTCCAAGGCTCATAGATGTACTGAGCTGGGAACTTCTTTAGAAGAGGAAGGTACTTCCTGCAGAGAAAATCAGTCTTTACACTTAAAATAAATAATAATGAAATTTATCGTGATGATTATCGACATCAACTGGTATGAACATTTTTATCTTGATATCATTTTTGGCCATATTGTCCAGCACTACTTCAGCTTGTGATCTTACTTGATGTAGTCTCCATTCTTGTCGGTCTTCTTGCCGAAGGCGACGGGCGAGTAGACCCTGAAGTACTGGTGGAAGAAGGTACTGGCTGAGAGCCACTGCCAGTTCCCAGCATTCAGAGCCCAGTCGCCATCCAACAGGAGATCTTCAAAAACCTGGAGACACAGAGAGGAAATAAAGAAGAAGCCCCAAAACCCCTTTAGTAGTGATAGGGTGCCGTCTTTTGGGCTGCAGAAATGTACAAGTTCACTGATGCACTTTATTACCAACAGGCCTCATGTTTTGTGTGAAGCAGCTTTTAATCCAATTTGATTTTACATTTGTATTCTATTTGTTTAATCCTCAATAGTTGAAATTGTTTCAGCTCTAAATATATAGCATATGTTGTTGTTAGGTGATAGTTTGGATATACTAACATTCACAATATGACATTTTCTGTCCGAGCTGGAAAAAGCTAATATCAGCCCTGCAGGAGCTTCTTGTTTATTCTTTGGTAGAGACCATGTCACACATAAAAGTTAACCTAGAGAATCAATAAAGTTAAGACCATGTATACACCTTCTGTCCGTCTTCCCAGCTGATCCACAGGTCCCCCCTGGTGAGGAAACAAGCGACAGCATGTCTGGCCAGGTGGTGGATCCAGCCCTCCTGTCTCAGCTGAGTCATGATGGCATCAATGAAGGGGAAACCAGTCCGAGCCTTAAGGAAAATACACAATGACAGGAACTATTTATACAGCAGGATGTTTGATTAAATGAAAGGATAAGAGTGAACTTTTTTCCGATACAACAGAATCCATTTTCTATTTTTTGTTTTCATTTATAGACTCAAATGTCAATACCTCTCTCCATGCAGCCAGATATTCGGAGTTAGTGTCCCAGTCAATTTGAGTGCATACAGGGTTGCCCACCATCTTGCTGAAGTTTGGGATACCCACACTGGCTGTGTAGAAGAACTCTCTCCACAGTAACTGGCCATGCAGGGACACTGGAGGATCTGAGTGCTTCTTCTGGAAAGACGACACATGAAACAATGTGTTCATTTAACTTCTGATACCATTATAGACCGTGGACTGGGCAGCATCATCGAGCATTTTTTTTCCCAGTGATGGTGACACTCACCCCCTGATAGACGTCCGTCAGCCTCCACCAGAAGGTGCGAGCGGACAAGCAGCCAACCGTGACGTACGGACTGAGAACAGTGGTGCTGGGGCTCAGAGAGTTTGGAGACGTCTGGGGCTTCTCAAATTCACACACCCATCTCTGAAATATGGAATCAGAAGAAACATGAATCAGACAGTTATTTTGTTTGTGACATGACAACAGAGCTTAAATGAAATTATTTTTGTTACTGATATGGGTGTTGGTTAGTAAAGCTGCTTTCAGACTAGAGCACTAAACTCAACAGACTGTCTCCTGAAATTATTTGGAGGGTCTTCCTTTGAGAACGCACACATCCAAGTCAGTTCCAGTCCGCCAGTAAATTGTCTGGTGTGTCAGAGTGTGCCCATATGAGATAACAGCAGGATAATGTCCGCAAAATTCACTGTGCGCAAATGGGCGTGTTGATGTCTGACACACAACTGATGCAAAATTGAAAAACACAAAAAGAATATGAGAAAGTGGTGGTTAACACGAAGAACACGCAGACAAAGATGAACACTTAGAAAGACAAGATTCGAGAGCCTCTGGTGATTAGGGCTGACACCAGTGTTGATAAAAACAAAAACATGTGATTTCAAAAGCAGAATTCATACGTCATGTCCTGTCTCCTGCATGTTCGACCCAGTCGCCACCCCTAGTGGCAATTGTCCAGACAGAGTAAATGTCGGAAAACGGCTTAAAATGATGTGAAGTCATGCAGAGTAAGAGGAGGAGGTGAAATACCATTCGTTTCATATGTTCATCCAGTCTCCTCAGAGCCTCCTGTTCTCCTCCTGGAAACGGCTCCTCTCCCAGAGCAGCAGCATCTGGGCAGAGCTCCTCCAGAGCAGGGATCCCATACTGCTGCTCATGGCTTTCTGAACAAGGAGTCTTCACCTCTGTGCCACAGGAAATAAATACATACATAATACAAAACAGTGCTAAAAGTCTACACTTGTAAGTTACATTTTGATGAACTTGATATAAACAAATTCATTTGAATGATCATTTCAACAAAGACCATGATTATCGAGTGTTTCTGGTCGTGGCCCACCTGCCATGTCTTCCATGGTTGGCGCAGGGACGGGTTTCTTCGGAGGACCAAGAGTTTTCACTATTGCCTGCATTCGGGTATAAGTAAGAGGAGCCTTCCCATTGTTTTCCTCAATTATCCTGCAGAGAGGAGATACAAATACATATTCACCATCTGAATGTTATATCAAAACCTTTAAAAACCCTCAAAGATTGTGTGAGTACCTCTCTATATCATAAAGGGTATGAGAGATTTTGTAGATGATTTGGACTCCGTGTTCTTTGGCCAATGCGGTCACTGCTGTGTCCCGGCCCAGACTGTAGGGCTCAGTGTCGTACTCATAGGTCAGCTTTGTTACTTTCCACTTGTCGAACAGTTTAGGAAGAACGTCCTCTGGTCTGCCTCGCACGACAAACAGCCTGGAGGAGTGGAACACGACATATTGTGAAAATAATAAAATATTACAATTACATTAGCAGTTTTTAACTTGATTTGTGTTCTAAATTTATAAATGGTCCCCCCCAGTGTTTGCACCTGGAGTTGAGCTTCCTCAGGCTGCAGTCCAGGTCTTTCAGGGCTCCGACGAGGAACCTCCAGCGGTTGATGCACATGTTGTTATGGAGGTGAGGGTCCAGGAGGAACACAGGGTAGAGCTGCTTACAGTCCCTCAGAGCAGCCAGGAGCGCTGGGTTATCGTGCATCCTCAGTCCCTTCCGGAACCAGTGAATACATGTATGAGCCATGTTGGTGAGCCTGTGAACAGTGGGAGGCTTGTTATTTCATTTCATTTAAGAGATACAGGAAGAAGAGCATGGCGTCACTGTGGGACTGTGCAATAAAACAATTTCAATTATCATCGCAATTTAATTTTCATCAAGAACAATAGAACAAAGGTTAAATTCATCAATATATTTATTATGTATTATAACTAAGTCTACCTCAGATTTGTAAAATGTTTTGCTGTTTATCAAGTGTTTGTCATTCTCTGCTGATAAATAATCATTAAAAATCTTCACTCTGGAGCAAACATCTTTAAACTTGAAAGAAACAATAATGTGACATATATAGAAGTAATTATCGATATGAAAAATGTTTCTCTCGGTATAATATCGTCCAGCCCTACATCTCTGGTCTCTTTTCGTGTTACACCCACCAGGGGATACAGTTGCATGAACACTGCACAGATTCACCGACACACACTCAAAACAATGATACCAACATGTGACGCAGTCAGTGAGTCACATGCACAAGTTAAACCAACAACAATGCACGATTATAGAGAAAACCTTTACCTTGAATGCACCTTCCTTCCACGGTTACAGCTCTGCGCGTGTTGGGTTGTGTTTGGTAACACAAGATAGTGACTCTGTTACAAAACGGGAAGTGCTCCTACGTCAGCGGCAGAATCAGCCAACCAGAGGAGAGTTGCTGGACACGCATGGTTGTGCGGGACTCCATCCACCAGGGGTCACTAAAGCGCCAACAATGCTCGAGGTCATAGACAGCTGTGGATTAATGAATGAGTAAATCTGCGTCTTCTATAGCAGCTTACTTTTTTATTATCACCCAGATACAAGATACAAATAAAAAGTGACTTAGAGGAAGTTCATTAATTAAATATCTTCGGGCTCAGAGCCCTTGAAGTTGAGCAAGAGACAGGAAAGGTTGGGATTTTATTTTGAATATGTTTAAAAGTTAAATAAAAATATCTATGTAAGCAAGTCAGCAAAAGGTACAGCAAACAAGTTTGACACTTTAGTTAAGAACATCAGTAATGCACTAAACACTTTGACCACACTTTCTTTTTATCAAACTTCCTGCTGTCTTTTCAATGGTTCTCCAGCAGAACGTTTCATTTTGACTGTGTTCTGTCCTGAACTTGTTCATAAAAACTGCTGCCAAGGTTTGTGTTTGTCAAGGTTTAATAAAAAGAGAGAACAACAAGTCACAGCAGATAAGAGCACTTTTGTAATTATGAGAAAATAATGCATTGAGTTGTATTGCTGCAAGTGATGGTTTGTCAAACCCTTTCATTGTCAATACTGCTTTGACAATATGTGGGAATATATTTTTTAACATTAAAAGACCCATATTATTATGGGCTACACCATGTTGTGTAAAACTAGATGCAAAGTTTAAAGTCAGGCCTTTATTCCAGTCAAAAACACGAGGATGGTGGCACTACGAGGATGCTTTTAAATCACTTCATTACCAACACCAGAACACACCACTAGATAGCGACATAGTCAAAGAAACTGCACACTATAGCTTCCTAGTGACAGACTCGATGTAACCCCTCCAATGATCTGTCACTTAACAATATTCATGCAGGATGTTTAAATGTATGAATGGAGAAAATCCCTCCACAAAAAGCTGTATGACAGACAATAAGGAAAAGGTTATATGACATTTTTAACACAATGTTTCCCAGTGGCAAAGTTCTGAGTACACTTCGCCTAAATGGTTCCTGTAGAATATACTTTATTCTACTACATTAAAATAATTACAACAACAACAACAACAATAATAATAACTTTATTTATACAGCACCTTTCAAAACAGCTACAAAGTGTTTTACAAATAGGACAAATAAAAATAATCCAAAACACTTAAGACAACAGGTAAAATAATACGAAATCTAAAATAATCATTTAAAAGTAATGGCAAAAGAAAAGGATAAAACAAAAATGAGAAGAAACTAAACACAATTGAATAAAATTCCCTTTAACTTGAGGCTATACAGCAATGACTCAAGTAACATGTGAACATCAACCTCTTCCAAGAATATTAAAGGTTCAGTGTGTAGAGTTTAGTGACATCTAGTGGTGAAGTTGCATATCACAGCTGAATACCCTTCACCTCACCCTCCAAACATGAAAGAGAACCTGTGGTAGCCTTCAGTTGTCATAAAAACTTAAAAGGTGTTTAGTTTACCAATTTGACTACTGTAAAAAACATGGTGACCTCCGTAGAGAGGACCTGCTCCCGATATAAATTTAAAGTATTTAAACATAAACTGCCCATTCTAGGGTAAAGAAAACAACAATTTACAAAATTTAGGTGATTAGATGATGATTATTTTATATTAAATTTCTTGCAATAGATCCCTTTCTCCTAAATCTTACACACTGGACCTTTAAGACCACGTGTTATAGTTATCTATATGGCATTAAATGTGAGACATTAATGGGGTAGTTCACCCAAAAATAGGCTAAAAACATGGTGTAAATGACCTCCTTTCGAGTCGAATTTGAATGTCGGGATTGTGGACACTTGGATGACACCACACGAGCAGTATGGAGGAATTTTCTAGTAGTTTTTTTAGTTAGTAGTAGTTTTTCTGTTGTTTTTTTACGTTTCAAAATCGGTCACCGATTACTTCAATTGTATTGGATTTGTCTACAACGCTGTTTACCCCTGAGACTCCAAAAGTCTTTTGTGGACTCAAAGACTTCACCCACCCCTCCATCGGCATAGTGGTGTGTTAATCTTTATTTTGGGGTGAACTATCCCTTTAAATGTGAGACCTCAGTTGTATTTTGGCACGTTTCTAAGTTATTTGCAAACCAGAGCAATGCTGAGAGTCAGTCTGTTCATCAAACTCCTGCAGCAGCCTGGTCGTTGTTCGACTCGTGCAACTACAGTGGCTCTTGTTGTCATTCTCGTCCACGAGCCTGCTCGGTCACGACGCGCGGTCTGTACCTGCCTATCGGAATTTCTGCTCCTCTCTTGAACTGTGTGAAGTCATCGTCTCTGTCACTGCGGCTCCGTTGGCTGAGGGGGCTGCCATTCACCCAACCCGCCCGCCCCGCAGCGCCCAGAGCGGCGCGGCAGCGGCGAGGAGACAGGGGGAGAGGGCGCAGTGAGGTGTGACAGGAACCGGACCAGGGAGGGAGAGGAGAGGCGGCAGCACCATGTCACTGCTCCACTGACTGAAGAACCGTGGGGTGTCTCTGCCACTCATCTCCATCTCTCTCTCTCTCTTTCTCTCTCTCTCTCTCTCTCTCACACACACACACACGCACGCACGCACACACACACGCGCCGATGAAAGGATGCCCCACCGCCGCCGCCGCTGACCAGGTGTTGCACCACAGACGAACACCGGGGACGCGGTTGCCGTGGACGTGACGGGAGATCAACTTGTTCGTGTGCATGTGCCGTGCGCCCTCGTCCCGGCCGAGAAGATGCTGAGCCGACTGATGAGCAGCAGCATCCGGAGTCTGGACAGGGAGTACGACTGCACCGTGAGGCTGCTGGACGACTCGGAGTACACCTGCACGATCCAGGTCAGTGAGCACCCCGCCTGTCTCTCACGTCACCTCTGGGGTTGCTTGTGGAGGACGCGATGCACACGCGTAATGAGTGTGGTTGTCATGCAATGCAACTCATCCCACATGAAGCAGGTGTCATCCATCCTGACTCCATTCAGTGAATTATGTGGATGTTGCTGTGGCCATGATCAGGGGTGTGTTACCATGTTGCTCTCGTCAGACACGTTACCTGAGTGGAGACCCCATCATGATGCATGTGGTGCGTGGAATGCGCATAGCAGAATCTGCAGGACTGTCAGATGTATTAGGTGCATTTCCAGAACAAGGGGATATATTGATGTATATCTGCGTATAAGCTGTTGCAGTTTCAGCAGATTCATGCATGCATTGATTTGAACGCGTTATGGAATAATCTGCATAATCAATTTAATTGGAAGGCTCAGTTTTTGTTTTTTGGGGGGATCCTCTGGCTACAGGAGGCAGCAGAGGCACAGGAAATTCTGGTCCATATCCAAGGAAAGTGAAATGTTTTTTAGACTCTATTTAGTTTAAGAAGAGGATGGTGATAAATCTGTGTTAAAAGATTGCAGATGTCATGCTCTCAGTTGTTTGCCCTTCAGACTGACCCTGGGTTTGACAGAGGTCTGGACATTTTGCAGAGGGAACTCTCCCTCCATAATTGATCATCAATAATAAAATAAAATCCCTATATAGTGGAGATAACTTTAATGTGGGCATATCTCTTCCCGAAACTATGTCTTCATACGATGACTCATTGTAACTCATGGGCCTCCTGTCTTTTTTTCCCAGGGTACGGTCAGGTCCAGAAGGGCCACTCTTCTTGCAGCGCTTGACCAGAGTACGAAGTCAAGCGCGTTATTACTGTGTAGCCGTGTCTTGCATCAGACAGCTGAAGTAATGCTGTAAGAGGAAACAAAATGACAATTTCTGCTCTTTCTTCAGACTTCATTTATGAAAGCTGAGTGTTGAAAAGTGTTAAGCTTTAAAACACTGCCACTTTCAAGTATTTGCCCAATGATTCTTAACTCCCTTATTCTCAAACCGAAGCCAGATTTCATGCAGGATATTTGTATTAGACTTCTATGTGCATTGGTTTTCTATGGAAGTCAAAGACTGGAGAGACTGGTCACTCAGGGTATCGTCAGGTCAGTGCTGTGCTTTGTTTCCCTGAAAGGTTTATTCAGAGGTCTTCCATGTGTTCTGGTAAAACCGGATTAGAGATTCAATCAGCCCCGTACTTATTACTGTGTGTGTTGTAGGCTTGGTCAGAGTATTCCTCTGTATTTCTTCTACTCTGAGTTGTTAAGAAAAAATCAATCATTATATTGGCAAGAATGGAGTTGCGACATCACCGGAGTCAGTAAACAGACCGTGTGTTTATAAAGAAGAGTGTGGAGGAGTACGAGCAGGCGATTAATGTGTGTTACCTCCTCTAAATCAAGTGTGTGTGCGTCTCTGGTGTGCAGCTGCTGTCTGCTGCGTGCATCACCTCACCTGGTCGTGCGAGCTGCTGGAGCTGCGTTTGATGCTCGTTTCCTTGAAGGGATTCCGATGATGCTGAATTAGAGATGACAGCACACAAAGACCATCACCACCACGCTCATTTCTAGGCTCTGACGGCAAACGAAAAGCAAACCTTTCAACATCTAACAAGTTAAAAGTGACGGTTCTCTGGGGACACACATTTTACGTCAGTCTCAGGTCTTTCCCCGCAGGTCCTCATCCTAGCTCTGACTCAATAATGAGTAATGCCAACAAGTGGGAAACAAGTTGTTTTCCATGAAATCCACGTTTAATCATGTTTTGATGTACAATGGGTGTGAGTACATAGTCATAAGGGTTGTGACTTTCACACTGTCCTCTCTCTCCTCATTTCAAACATCCATTGATTATCTATAGCGCTTATCCTTTGAGGGTCGCGAGGGGTGGTGGAGCTAATCCCAGCTGACATGGATCGAGAGGTGGGGTTCACCTCAGACAGGTCACTGGCATATCGTAGGACTGACGTACACAGACAAGCAATCATTCAAACTCATATTCACAATCACAGACAATTTTGAGTCTCCAATTAACCTATCCCCAAATCTGCATGTCTTTGGACTGTGGAGGAGGAAGCCGGATTGCCCAATGTGAACCCACATAGGCACAGGGAGAACATGTAGACTCCACACACAAAAGGTCAAGCTGGGATTTGAACCTGCGACAGCGCTAACAACAGCAGCACCCGTGCTCCCCCTCATTTCATCTGTACGAAACCCTTTATGGGACTTTTGATCAACTTCCTAACTTAACTTTCAGTTTTAAAGGTAAAACAAGCAAAACGCTATGTCAGATTTTGCCCTCTGCTGATCTGAAGTAGATGTGGTGTCTCTGGTGTTTTTGTGATGAGCTGTGTTTACCAACGCACAGCCCGCACTTGTTCACCCTCTTGACGTCTGAGCAGCTCACCCAGTCATTTTGTAAAGTGTTTGGCTGTCAGGATCTGCTGATCCCACCCTTTTAGAAGCTGAAAGCACACAGCAGGAACAGAATGCTTAATTTGTGCTGCGGCTTCTATTGAGAGGGATTAGCTCTCTATTGGCATATTTCAATATTTCCACCGTGGGAAATAATAAAACATGCCATTATTTCATACTATGGGGCTCTTGATGAAGCACAACTGGTTTAAAAGGGAACATAAAGGGGATCATCGGCTTAACCAATCATCTATTGTTTACAGGAACAACGCAAACATTTATTTTCTGGCATCAGAATATGCAAACCCAGCATTTAGAGTGCTGCATTAATTATATCTCACACAATTCATCTGTAAAGCTAAATCAGCATGAGTGGACACATCATTTGTCATTTACCTAAATAACATGACGGTGACCATACTGCAGGATTGTTGGTTCGCTGAGAATGAGACTGGATAGCTGCTGCTCCTTCCCACACACCTTGGAGATGTGGCCCAGAATGAAGGGCCCTCATGGGGCTCAGCTACCGTCACACTCTCCATTTAGCTCAATTAGCCTACACCTCGGACTGTTATAATCATAGGGGAACGATGGTAGATACGACCTTCATAAATGGAAAGAAACATTAATGTGAAGGCAAAGATGAGGCAAATGTCCTGTGTTTTAAACATCCTCCTCAGACCCCCCACTCCTTGCCTCAAAACTTTCCAGCCTCATCATATTCCACTGCCACCACCCATTTATCTAACCCATGCTTTATAGGCTACCTCCCCCTTTCCCTTCTAATGACATTGTTGCTGATAACATCACACCCAGAAAGCATGGGCAGAATCATGTCCATTGAAGTCTCCGGCTCTTTTGACACATTCAGCCCATCAGGATATTCCCAGGCATCTCACATCCATAGGTCATAGTACAATCTCCCAACCCAGGATTAATGCACAGTGCTATTTCTGCTGACAGAGGGTTAACTGGAGAGGAAGCAAGCAGAGAGGCATAGCATGTGACTGTGCCGCGAAGAGGGTGAACCGCTGGGGGAAAACAGTGGAAGGTGCAGAGAAGGGAACTTAAAAACACTTGATGGGCACTGGGAGGCCCCAGGCAGTCGGGAGTAACCTGTTCTGGAGAAAGAGAATCAGGAGAAGGACTGTGTGTGGCCACGTGATGTTGGTGGGGATCATCAGCAACTGTGTGTGGGGAAAACAGCCTTTAGTGATGATGATCACAGTTTAAGGATAGATCGACCCACCAGCCTGGCAGTAAGTGGTCACTTCGCTCTACGTGCTAATCCACGGCGCCCCTGTTTTTTGATTGAATGTGCTGCCGATCTATTATGTCATGATATATCAGTAATATTGCAAATATATGATAATATACAGTATATCACAATAGGATATTATATCTATATGACCTACCTCTGGGATCAAGATTGGCCAGATGATGAAATGTTTGATGAACTGACCCTAATAACCAAAGTGTTGTCAAATTGCCAGAGCCAGATATGGTTTATATATTTATATACTTTGCAATAGAGCTCAGCTGATTTCTAAAACGATCAGTAACATTATCAGTGAGCCACACTGCTGCACTGGGTAACACGTTCCTTCATTATCATTGGCCAATGCAGCCCAGCTAATCCCATGTATACCAACTCATTAGGCTATTGAGTACCTGTAAAGAGTACCTCTTACTTTAAAGTCAATATCACTGTAATTAAAAAGCTTAGTACATACAGAGATAATGAAGCTCTATGTTTTGTTTGGCAGCTGTATCCTTTAAGCTTTGACTTGTGAAGTCATGGGCTCTGTGATTACACAGCTATGGTCTTACACTGCATAGTCTCATTAGGTAACACAGAGGAGTTAAATTATTACTCAAAAATCTACTCAAATTTAGTCCGACCAAATGAGGTCGTCTTGGCCCAAATCAAACAGAACCGTGGTTTGGATCATTTGCAGTGTGAAAACGCTTTTTTGGATGGTTTGGATTTTGGGATCAATTGCAGGAAGTTGAGACAGCATTAAACAAAAGAAGAAAAATAAGCACAGAACTTACTGGTCTCTCTAGAATCTGAGTTGCCCAGGTTTGAAAGATTGCTTTTAGTCTTCGCCTCTGATGATATAATGTCTGAATGACGAGGACGTTCATTTGGGGCATTCGAACAAGTATCGACTACCGAGCCTGAAGTTGGTGATGCTGGTAGTAATATCATAATGATATTACAGTCGAAAAATTTACAAAATGAACTGGTTCACTTTCTCAATTCAAATAGAAAGGATACTGACAAGACATTGACATCAGCGTATCAACGTCAAGTATAGGTAGATGCAGCCAACATACTGTAATACAGAAATAAACCAGATTTAATAATGTAACAATATCTGGAACTTGGTTCGGTGTTTTTAATGTCGAACAATCAGGCTAAATCATCCGGGGAGGGAAGCAGTCTGGCACTTTATTTCCTAAATGTGGACACTGTGTATACCATTTACTGGAAATTATTATTCCTACCACGTACCAAAGACATACATCAGAGATTGAAAGGAGGATGAGTGTCAGAGTAGCATTGATCCAGAGAGACGTATACCTCATCACTGTGAGTTAGTGGTTGAGACACCTGGCACCAGCTCAGGTCCTGCATAGCTCACAAATGAAATTAGGGAACGTTCCCAAATGCAGCAGTCGGAAGGAGCTCCACTCCTTTTGCACTGTGAATGCATTATTAAAATAGGTTGCTCTTGTCTCCTGAGTGGTCTCCCTGCACTTGTATTGTTTTCTTCTTGGTGTGTGCTGCTAAAATTAGAACAGAGCTTGTAACATATTTTGTTTTCATACATGGGTGGGCCTGTTCTTCTGCTTATGTTGTCTTCACCTCAAAGTTTCTACCCTAAAATGAGGTTCAAGCATTATCTTACACCAAAATCCAAGCTTAGGTTTAATTATTTAAATTGGTCTGAACAAATCCATTACCAAATATGAATCTGAAAATGCCTTTTATGGTTTGTTTCGGAAGAAGAAAGCTAAGTGAAAATGTTGTTCTTTTTTGAGGCTGACAAGTGGATAAATGGTCTATTCACACTGAACTACAGCAATCCTATATTCATCCTTGGTATTTATCACCTTACACATGTATCGTATATGCCCATGATCCAAGTCCAGGATAATCCAAGTACAAACAAATTGAGGATGATGCAAAATCTTTATACTTCTGTGGACATCAAAACGCCACTGCCTTTACCTTATTGTTAACATCAGCATGATAACCTGCTCACAACATAGATTGTTTAAAAAGATGGATGAGAAGACGGCTCCCCAAAATTGAAGCTAACGCAATCAGAAAATGCCACCTGATGGCTAGCTGCAGTATATGTCATAAATCTTCCTACATGTAAATAGATGGGATATATTTACCAGCCAAAAAATCAAAGGACATGTCAAATAATTTTTTCTCAAAGACAGTTTCTGCCATTGTACGTAGTTCTTATAAAACTAATGGTTGTTCAAGTGTTCATGTTTCTGATAAGGTTGGTTTTAATTAGTTATTTCATGATGTAAAAATGGGGTGGAACACTATGATTGACATCTGAGACTGACGCATCATTGGTCAACCATCCATTCCCCGATCACTACTGCACGGAATCCACAAGATAGCAGCGTTTGTATCTAGAATACGTTAGCTTCATTTCTGGATAGTGGGTGGAGACAGGTCCTTCATCTTTATTGGCCTATACAGTCTATGGCTCACAATGACAATGCTAACATGCTAAGGTATATTATTAACCATGATCACTACCTTACATGAGTCAGTTGTTTTCCAATTTATGGCAATCCATTCAATAGCTGTTAAGACATTTGCATCCATGTTGCCACGTTGCTAGGAAGGGCAATTAATACAGAATTATAGGCTTTCCTGGTTAAGCTTGTCAAATGTGAGGAAGTGCTCACTGTTTAGTTCAATATCATTTTGTATTGGTTGCTTTTAATTTTGTAACTGTTGATTAAATCTATCAAATTTTGGATTCTGGTTCTAAAATAAATGTGAAATAATCAATAGTTTACTCAGTATGGCAGCTTTGGGAAATTGCCAAAAATATAGGGACCTTATTTACTCAGTGGACAACCAACCGGCCTGTGATTTGGGTTGAATGTTTGGAGTTATGGATCAGCTGGGACATGCATGAACGCCCTCACTTCACTCAACGACTTCTGTCAACATGTCTTTGATCGGGGCTCTCAGTCTGCGCCTGTGGACCTGCTCAGGAACTGATAACATAACTCCGCTTGGCTTGAGAAGCTCCCAGGTGAAAGCTAAAGGAGCTGAATGGGGAATTTTATAAGGAGTTCTTGTGATCTTGTGAGAGACTGCTGATAGCCTCTTTCTCACACCAGAGTGAAAGGTGCTACACGTAGCACCTTGAACTGTATATCAACAGTTATGCTAAAAAAAGTCAGCCTTCCTTGATGAAGGTTGTTGGACAGACAAACATACATTTCACCTGATGTTCAAACAGCCAGCCAGTAGCCCACAAGCATATAATTCAGGTTGAGCTGTTTACCCATATCATCCACAGACTGGGAATGCTGGACCCCTAAGTAGATATATATTTCTCACCAGTAAAGGCTTAATATAGAATAAAATGAGGTTGTGCGTTAGATAGACCTCCTGCTTATCAGCCTCGCTGCAATGTGCTGCTGAAATCTGCAAGAAACATGTCTTCCTGATGTGAAGGCTCCCTCTTAAATAACATGTTAATCCATAATGTGGAGAAATGGTGAGATAAACCCTCAGGGCTTTGGCATGCTTTCAGATTAGGACATTCAGCCGTTGGCTATGACAGTGATATCAATGACTCCAGTGGTGTTAACGCCTCAACCCAGCTCACCCCCACTGACTGCATGTTTTTCGTGAGACCATACACATTGTACACTAAAACTAGTACTGTACAGGTCGACTGCAAATGACACAACACAATCACAAAAGCCACACAACGGAAACATACTCACAATCGATGTCAACTGAAACAAACAGAGTTTGTCCAACCCAGTCTCAAGTGAGCCGTCGTTTGTGAAAACCTGCGGCTTAAAATTTGATGCTTGTCTATATGAGGTGTTACGGTACCAGTGCGTAAAGAGCAGACAAGCATCAAATTTTTTATTTTATTTGCATTTTAACTTGTAATTTTGTGACTAGATTATTCAGTTTAGTCTTGGACATGATATTAAATTCTCTGCATCACTGTCTATAAGATGCTTTGAACTTGATTGTTCTGTTAAGGCTTCAGGATAATATAAATCTCTTGGTCAACAATATACATGTTAAAATATGTTTTCATGTGAATTCCTAATAATCTTGATTTGTTGTCATCTGCAGTGGGTTTCAGAACTATGTGTGAAGGGAGGAAGTTTGACCTCAGAGGTGCCTGTGCCTCCATGTTCTGTTCTCATTCAGAAATTGTGCCGGTGAGGATGATCTAAAGTTGAGGTTACTGGATCGTGTGTGTGTGTGTAAAAATGTTCTGTGATGCACATGTTTCATGACATGTTTGATCAGGAGCAGCACTGATGGGGGAACCTGCAGATACACTTGGAGCACTTGGCTGCCTCACAGTGACGTCATTGGATTTGTTGCACAGAAGCGTCTGAAGGATCCAGAGTTTAAAGTGAGGCAAAGCTTCTTCTGGATACTCTTACTGTGGATGCTCTTACTTCACTCATCATTTCTCCCTGTCTCTCTGTGTCTCCCCTAAACTATGGCTGCGTTCGCAAAGTCCATTTTGGGATAAGGAAAGGAGCTTCAATGCTTCCTAATTTATCTCCTTTTGCATAGGAAACATCGGACCATCATTTATGAAAGGAAAGGAGAAAATGCCGCCCCACAAACCTTTGCGGCAGCATTTAAATGAACAAAACCTTGTATTTGCACCTTGACACACCAACGTAAATATAAAAAAACACAACAGCTGTTTTATACTCCTGACACGATCCAGAACTGATGTAAATCCTCACATGATCGTCTGAGCTACTGATTTCTGTCCAGTGAACCACAATCTGATTTAATTTATAATTCACAACATCATCATCAGAACTAAATACTTGTGTAAAAGTTATTTGAATCTCCTGATTGTGGAATGGACAGAATACATTTTTTTCTCCACGCATATTCCTCACGTTATTATATTATTTCAACATTTCAGTCCTGTTATCCAGTACAGTCATTTATAATTAAATCTATTTTGTTGTTTATTTCTGTGAGTAATTGATTTTTAAATGTTGTCTCTTTATTAACTGAAAACATCTTTTCTCAGTACGTGTTATTCTGTTTTAGACAGAAAACTTTGTTATAACTGTCAGCACACAGCACGGAGTACTGCAAATTTTCTGCATATCTTCTGGTATAAATAAAGTTGTTAAGTGTAAGCGTGTAAGGGTAAGTGGAGTCGGATTTCATCCGCCCAGTGGTTCTCCTTTCCTAACTCCTTTCCTAACACCTTCTTTCCTTACGTCTTCTCCTTCACATCTTTCCTTGACCTTGTGACGTATTCCATCCGGGTCAAGGAATAGTGGTGAGGAAAGGGGATTATTTAGACTTTTCGAACACAGCCTATGTGTCTTTCACTCTCCTCCTTATGTACTATATATCTGGCTTCTCTTCTTTTTTGTCCTGTGTATCCTGGCTTCTTCTCTTTTACTTCTTTTCATGTGCTTTGTGTCCTTGCTGGCCTCTGAATTCCACGAAATCCCCTCTTTGTTCCTTTTCACTTTCATTCCTCGCCCTCCTCCCTCTGTCTCCGTCTCTCTCCTCTCTCTCAGCCAGTAGCACTGCGGCTGAGTAGATTAATGAGCTTGCCCTGACTGAACCTGACACTGGAAGGCAACACAGCAAAGACATACTATACGTGACACAGCAAGGAGGGTACTAGAGGCATTTCACAGAAGGCTGTGAGGCATTACAGCCATTTTGATACACTTAAAAGTGTGGCTGCAAGTATGCAATTGAGTCAATACTTTGAAATTGAATACACAGTGGTTTCCTAGCTTTCATGCTATAAGGATGGATAAAACGCTTTGGCTGAGACTGAAATATCTCAACAACTCTTGGATGGATTGCTATGAGGATGAATCTTTTGCTCTTAATGTCGATAGCACTTGAACTACTGTAGATGTGCATGAACACAAAACCACTCGCATCTATTTACCATTTCTTTAATCTTATTTTTCCCTCACACCAACATTTTACAGCAAGAAAACACATGCAATACATTCATCCACTGCTTTTTTTCTTTAGTGATGAACTCCATATCTTAGATTGGTGCTGTGTATTTTCTGTTGATTCCTTGAAGAACAAAAATGGGAGAAACGAGTGCAGACAACTGCTTGATGTTGGCAGTGGGAAAGGAAGATGTGATTGCAGAAGAGTAGGTCAAGCTCACAGCCAGTCGAGCTATAAGCCTCATCAGTTTAATTAAAATGGTAACCATCAGTGTTGCAGAATTTCGGCACAGCATTGTGTGAACAGAAGTCCCCTGTATGGCTGCTTTTAATTTTGCAGCTGAAACATAATTAAGTAATTTTCCTGTCATATTTGGGAGGCATCAAGGAGATTATGGTTTAATGTGGGGAACTAAGCAGCAGCCAGACTGTAACCAGCCAAACTGAATCACCCTGCTGCCTGTAGACGAGCAGTTCCACCTCAGGGGGATTACGTAGTCAGACTACCAGGACTGGAGCAGCTCTGAAGCAAAAAGGGTTTGGAAATGGAAGATCTTTAGTTTTTATTATTTCTCTTTAGCTGCTTTCAGACATGCACTGAAGTCCAGATAATATCTGGCATTCTCCGGAGGGGCAGTAGGTGAGAACACAAATGTCAGAGTGAGACCCTCCAGATTTTCTTTGGAGTTTCTCCGGTCAGCCCCCATGTGAGAACACAGCGGGTGATGTTGATGACATTTCTTACATGCAGATGCAAAAATGAAAAAGAAAACAAATATCTCAGGATGAAAAAGGGGCACCACACAAGGAGAAGACACTGACGAAGATCTCAAGAGAGCTTTTGGTGATAAGAGCGGACGCCGGTGTCGATGTGCTGTAAACAAGAACAGGTTTTAGAATAATTACTTTACATTCTGCCTCTGCCTGAACGCTGCAGAGACTTCTGTGTTGTGAACACGTCTGAGTGGAGAATCTCCTGCTGCACTGTTCATGTGTGAAAGGCAAACTCTGGAGAAAGTCTGGACCTAATTGTGAGGACATTTTTCATATCTTTCGTGTCACGTGTTCATGTCTGAAAACGGCTCTATCTCTTCACTTCTGTAACAACTTCATTCACAGCATTAGGCCCAGCTGCAGTTAGGTTTTAGTGGTATGCCATGTCTTATGAAGCGCTGAAGATTAGCACAATGAACGTGTATAAGCCCCTTAGGGCTGCTTCATATCCGCCTGGCAGAGAGATCCTTCTCACCATGGCACAGGCTGTACAGCAGGGAAGTCTTTAAAGACTTAACCGAAATAGGGGCACGGTTTCTTGTTCTTGCTGGTGTCTTCTCCAGCGTGCCTCTCCCCTCTGTTTCTCTTCTCTCACTTCTTTCATGTCAAACTTGAAAGGTAGAGACGGGAAAAGCAGAGGCTTGTTGAAGAGTCACAGGAGAGGATGTGTTCAGACTCAACAGTGATTCTGTGTCGACCGATGTTCGGACGTGATGAACTTGGAAATCATTCTGCAGTGATTTCTGGACAGACATGAGCCTCATGTGTTATTCATGACCCACTTCCTGCTGGCTCCGATGATTGCTATTTATTCACCATATCAATGATGTTTCCCATGAGGTGTTTCCCTCCACTTGTGATAGAACAGTGTTTGTAAGGGACTGTGCGTCGATACGAAACAACGAGGTCAGCTGCATATCTGATCTGTGTAAATTGATGCATAAAGAACAGATGGCACCAAATGCAAGTAGCTGGTGACTTGTGGGTATCAGCTAAAGCAAAAAGCTTTAATTACACACGGATGCTGACATCCTGTAAGGCTGCATGCCTGCTGGCTCAGCACATTAAAGAAAACGGTGTCCTCTGAGTGTTCAATTGCGTGTGTGTGTGTGTGTGTGTGTGCGTGTGCGTGTGCATGTGCATGGCTTCAGGAAGAAAGGTTTACATTGAAGAATGGTTAACACCATGAAGATGTCTGTAATGACTCCAGGACTCTCATGAGGGTAACACACTGTGTCTGCTAATTACTCTGCGGCTAAGAGACACAATTCAAATCCACCGATGTTCAGAGACAGAAATCAGCAGATAGTAATGTCACTTCAACTCTGCAGTGTTGTGCCCTGATGTGAGCAGTGGAAACACATGAGCAGCCTGGTTCATACATGCATATAGGTTTACCATATACTAATGCACAGTGTCTGTGTCTGTGTGGTTGATCCAGGAGTTGTGGTCTGTGGTGTGTATTGTGTTGTTTGTCATCTCTTGGGAATGTGTGGCGGTCTGCTGCTCTTCCTGCACGATCCACAGAGTCAGTTTAAGGGAAGAGGCCAGGGACTGCAGTTCAGTCCATGCTAATGCTACGCAGTATCAGTGTTCAGTATCAGAGTCCTAATTATTAGGGTCATATTGTGGCAGAATCTTAATGCTGTGAGCAGATAAATGTATTTATGGCTATATAGTGCAATGCCACCTAATGTAAAAGCTTTCACGCAACAAATTACAAATTTAAATTGAATGCATTCAGACAGAAAAAAACAATAGTTCCTGTGTTGTTGAGGATGTGACTTATGATGCTGCTGCACTGCATTATACTGACATTGTAAATGAGGGTGAACTAAACAGGTCTCAGTATAATGCAATACAATTGTACAATAAAATACTTTTTAATAGCCCAGCACACAACAAGCTCCAACATTACTGACGTTTAACTAAAACCTAAACAATTATATCAAAAATATAACCGTTTATGAAGGTTAGATTTATTGCAGGACTGTTGTATTAGACGGCATTAGTTTTAGCTACATGTAAAGTGGCAAAAAATGTATGTCCCACCATATCAAGACACAAGCCATGATGCACGGTTTCATGTTTGCTGAAACCTCATGTGAACTTGAAGTGCTGGATTTACAGAGAGATATAAAAAGGACAAAAGCTGCTGTTATTGTGAAATACTGACAAAAACACGTCTTCACAACGTGAAAACTCTGTAGAGATGTGATGTGAGACTTGACCCAGATTTCCAGCATCACTGGCAGGACAACAACCTTTTCCTGTTTAGATTTTACCAGATTGAAGTTTATCTGTGAATGTCGGCACTGTAGTTTCCTCCTCAGAAAGGCTGGATCAAATTTTTCATTCACAAGTTCAAGTGAGAAAAATCGAAAAACTCAGGTTTGTACTGATATGAATTTCAACCAGACTCATCAATATTTCACAAGCTTCAGGAGAGAGAGCTTTTCTTAAATCTAATGTGTTTTACGATGGAGATACTCGGAATTTAGCAAGTGTAAACCCTTCAAAATCCTCAAGACCTGTAGGGTTTATCATGTGGCATTGCACTTAACGTCACTTATGTTGGTTAGTTAACCTTTAGTTAACCTCTTTGTGATATAGTAAGTTGTATGTGCTGTTGAAATTGCTTAAAACATCCTCCTATTAACGCATGATGTCTTTATATACAGTATCTTCTGATATTTGATTTAAAAAAAACTTCTTTGCTTGGATGTTTCTGTAGCTGCTCTGCCTATTAAAGTTTGTCTGGTGGAATAGGTCTGTGTTTAGTCTTATTTGTTTAGGTCTGTGTTTACTGCAGGAATGGCTGTAGTTGTAATAAACAAGCTATAATAGACGTTTAGATTAAGAAAAAATAATCCATTCATAGATTTTGCTTTCCCTTTATCAATTAAGAACACACAGGACACACTAATGGTTATTCAAGTTCGGATTCAGATCACATCTTGGTTTACGTCATTTTTCCAATGCTCTGTGTTTAACTGGTGGGAACCAGTCAATAATTATCATGACTCAAGTCAAAGCCGTCCATCTTCCTCCTCATCACATTATTCAAACCAGTCGGGCTCCCCCCTCATCGTACGCTACTGCACCGCTCTTTTTAGCCCAGCTCCACAGTCCACAAGTCTGCTGCGGTCTATTTTTAAACCCTTGCAATAGCGGAGCAACTCTATGTGCGTGGAATATTAAGCACTGCTCCTCTATCACTCCTGCTCATCCCCTCTCTAAGTCATCATCAGCTCACTTCCATACGCAGCGCGAGCACACTTCAGTCGAGTGCCCTTGCGTTTTCCTCCTGGCCCTCTAGCTTGCCCTCTTGTGCTCGTCCACCGACACACAAGGACAAAAATCATTCTGCTGTCTTCTCTCACACATCTGTGACTCTTTCTTTTTCTCTTGTCCTCATATGTCTCAGAGATGTTTCAGTATGAGAATGAGTCTCCGAGAGGGACTGATGTCTTGGGCCTGATGTGCTCTTATACATCAGCACTGACTCCATGAAGCTGCTGACATTTTGTGTAACATGTTGTTCTCTGTTAAAATTAAATGGCTATTTTTTAGTTTTGCTCCATTGCTGCATTATAAATCTGTCCGCAGCACTACTCCCGGAGCTGTTGGCTGTCAGCTACTCACTAATGCACTCGTGCTATCATCACAAAGTTGTCTTTCACTCTTTAGTCTAAGTACCTGTCACTTTATGGGACAGCAACATTTGTGCGTGTGCACCCACATGCTACTGCCATGGATTTATTGAATTCTGAGGGAAACTGCAGCGGAGGTGAAACAAATGTCCCGGATCCGCTCATTTATTCGGATCTGCACCAAAATTGAACAGGTTTCTTTCCTTAGCCGTACCACAAGTTTTGCGGTAAACTGTCTTTTTATAATCCTGCTAACTAAGAGATACACAAACAAAAAGGTGTCAAAAATGCATGCTCATCTGTCATGAAAGCAGAGAGCACTCAAATAAAACAATAAATTTAATTAAAGCAGAGAGGTAAATTGACAAAAATGAAGTCTACAGCCTTTGGAAAGACTCTTCTCAAATGTCAAGTGAAATTAGCCCAAGCTATTTCTGATTGACATTTCCTTCAAACTGCTCTAAGACATCATCTTCTCTCATTCAGGTATACAGTAAGAAATATATTTGATTGCACACATATTCAGAGAGAAGCAAACTGACAGAGACACACATCACCATCACACAGTCAGACCCTCGGCTTCTGCCATTAGCACCACAGGAGGCAATGAATCTATCCCAGACACATTCTTCATCAATCACTGCAGCTCCGATAGTCACAGTATGAAATATGGATTTGGACGTACCCAGAAAATCTAATTGACTCTCAGCCTTGATGAGTTCTCTGTGCCTTTTGTGAGATTCTGACTCTTAAGATTTTTATCAGGATAAGAAAAGGAGGCTTGAGAGTCACCTTTCTATTGAGCGCCAGCCCATTTTAAAGCCTTTTGACACTTTCAAACTGATTCAGAGGAGCTTTTATTTGAAATTATTACATATATCTACTGTCAACTGTATTTGAGTTTTATTTTATCGCTTTGCCTCACCCTTAGAGCCCCTAAAGACCTGGTTTTAAATCCTGAGTGTTGATCAATAATGTAAAATATTAGTGACCTGATATGCATCAACCTCATTTCTGCAAAATATAATTTAATCTTTTTCTCTAATGAATGTAAAGCAGGGCCAGGAGTGGTACAAGAATTGAACTGCCCACTTCTGACCAATCAGATTCCACATCCTTCAATCTGAATATGTTCGGTAATAGTCATTAATTAAGGAGATAGAGATACTATTTGTTCCCCCAGTGTTTTTCTCCTTGCTGTTTTTTTTCCCAACAATATCCTCAATGTAACTGGACATAGATGCAGGACCTGATGTAGGATGTAGACGAAGGAATCATAACTTTATGTTATCAACACCAGATTTACTTATTTCAACTGAGATACCAGGAGTGGTAGCAAATTCAAAACATTCAATATTCACAGTTGCAGAATTCACCCACATTTGAACCAGAATGTAAAAGTTAATCATTTTATGCTGCAGATTATGTCTTAAGTTGTTTCAACACTGATCTAATTAGCGTCCACCCACCATTAGTGGTAAACACAATCGAATTGTACGCTGTGCAGCTGGATGCTTCCTGCTGAAATGCACCTTTGGAGTCGTGAATGTGTATTGAGATTGTGGTGAGAGTTGAAACTTGATGTCATGGTTCCATGGCTTCCCTGTTATGCTGAAAACCCTCTGAAACAATGCAATAGAGCCACATATCTGCACATTTGATCCTTGCTATCAAGGCAGCAGCTTTTTGCAATGTTAGCAAACAGCTTAATCTTTGTTGGTAATTTTGCCAATCAGGTAAAGAACTTCCACACGCTGCTTCATCGCTTTCTTTAAGTCGTGATCATCTGATCAACATGGCTGTGCTTCGTGTCCACCCTCAGTTTAGTCATTGACTTAAACTCCTTTCATACATGCACTGAACTCCGCAGATACTCCTTTTTTTCCCTGGAGGAGGTGCATGTGTGAACGCAAATGTCCAGGTGAGAGGCTCCATAGTTACTGCAGACTTTCTTTGCCTGGGCATACGGTATAAAGTCCGTAGAAATTCAAGAGAATTCGATGTATGAACACAGTTTGGGAACCTCCGCTGGATTCACCACAAGGGAGTGTAGCCAATTCTCTGGATTTTACCAGCAGGTCATGTCTGAAAATGGCTTTAGTTTACCGACAGGTCAAAAGGACATGCAATAGGTAGCACATACAGACTATAAACAGTTATTACAAGTTATTACAAAAGTAAATTTTCCCCCACATTTTAAAATAATATATATCTCTGAATAACCAGGGACAGTCCCACTATTTAGCCTAATTTGCTAATGTTAATTAAAAAATTAAATAAATGAATAAAAAAATCTGAATATAATATATATCTGGCAGCTTCTTCACAACTTTTCAAATACGGTGTATTGTTTTCATAGCAGAAATAAGTTTGAATTTGATTGCAACTTAAAAACTGTGTGTTTCCCTGTCTTTTCCTCTTTGTTTGAAGTGACAGCAGATTATCAATGAACTCTTAGCAGTTAAAATGTATGAGAAGAAACTGTTGTGAGAGTAAAATACTTAGATCTCTTTGTTCTACTGTCCAGGCAATAATATCATAACTCCAGAAAATAATATTTTTTTCCATAGCTTTTTATCATATGAAATAGTTTCACGCACTGATTTCTTATACAAACAGACAGCTAATTAGATTTTTGAGTTTGTTTCTGGGCCTCAGACATCAAGGCAAGGGCACAACTTCATTCTCTGTGTTTTGAGACAATTCGCTTGGCTTAAACTGGTTATGAGATGCAGTCTGCTACGATTGCTGCTTTATTCTCCATCTTCCTTTGTTTCCATTTGCTTTCTTTCCCTTATTATCTCAGCCAATTTTTTCCATCTTTTGCTTCTGTCTCTCCGGAGCCTCATCTGGATCTCAAATCATCTATATCAAATGACTGGAGGGGTTCGCTGCCTCAATTAAGGGGGGATGCAGACTCAGAGGAACAAATAATAGATGGGTTGCTGTTCTTGCATTTACACTTTGTTCCACATGGTTAAAATGATGAAAGACAGTGGAGAGTCATTTGAGAAGCAGGTTTTCCTCTTTTCCAGCAACTTTGCCCTCAGCATGCTCCCGTAGCATCTGTTTGATCGGATGATTTATTTGCCAATCCCAACCCAGCTGTTTTGACATCATGGGAGAAGCTCAACAGGTCATGGTGGTTTAGCTTGAAGGGCTAACTTGCTCACATGAAAATCTTCTTACCCTTTATGCTTCTCTTATCCTGCAAATCGTCTTGTCCCGACCCTACCAATACATATGATGATGTGGATTCTATCATTGTTCTTTTGATTTTTTTTAAATCAGACTTTATATCAGGTTTTCTGCCCCAGCATGAGCACTCATTAAGTTTGTACTGTGCTAATTAGCTTGACGATTATTCAGTGATGTCTGTTCCGATGTCCCGCTCTCATAGCTGTGTATTATCTCGTCACTGTGGCCCAGCCGGCAAAGCTCAGTGACTTTCCACCGCCCTTGGATTTTTTGGGAGATGTTGGGAACTACAGGTCTCCATGGCAACAAGATTATTACATCACTACTCTCCAGCTGCTGTCGTCAGGCTGGTGTTTGGCCAAGCTCTGCGGCAGCCCAACAGTGACTCCACACACTGCTACGCATGCCAAAACCCTCTAAACTCTTCTTACTACAAGGGGATGATCACATACTTATCAAGACAGGAGCTAGTTCCATTAGATTTTTTAATTTAGAATCTATTGTTTTTACCTCAAGACAATGTGTGGTAAAAGGCTCCTTTAAACACGCTGTGTATGTGTCTAAGCAGATGCACTGCAGTACATTTATATCAGGATTTCATGCATATTTAGTCTTAATCAAAGGAATAACTGTGAATATTTTATGATTCCAGATTCCCAAATCTGACACTTTACTGCTTTGAGGTAAATTGATTTTGGCCAGTTGTTTCTTCTAAAAAAGCCAGTTTGAATTTTGGCTCTCATGACCAAAATGGCACTATTCCCTGACATTTTATAGATCAAATAATCGAATGATTAATCCAAAAATGTGTCAGATTAATAGTTGGAAATAAAAATAATGACAAATTTTAGCTCTACTTGAAACTATAGCTGCTTTCAGACTTGACCCAGAGGATTCATATGTGAGAGAGCAAATGATGGCAGTTGCTCCCCACATTTTTGGGAACTTTTCCTGCCAGCCCCTAAAAAAATGTCCAGCAAATATCTGTTGAGAATATTCGAAGTGAGTGAATAGTTGATGACGTTTCTAACTCAAGATGGAAGCAAAACTGGAAAACAAAAAAACGGACAAAAAGAATACGAATCTCTCAATAAAAAAAGGGGGTGCCATACATGTAGAATAATTGAGAGCATTTGATAACAAGGGGGGATGCTGCTTTCGATTTGCTGTAAACACAAACATGTGTATTCCACAGCTGAATTTTATGTCATGTCCTGCTTCCTTCAAACGCTACCTCTCATGCAATTGTTCATTCTCCTGTTGTTGTGCACGCATATGACCCAGACAATCTCCTGCTGCGTTTTTCATATGTGAATGGCAAACAGCGACTTAGTTATGAGGTACGAATTCATGTATCCATGAAGGAAGGAGATCGAAAGAAACACAAGAAAATAATTATAGTAATAAATGTGAAAGCCTTGTTTTTTCAAATTACTAAGTGATAGAAGAAAATCTTGATGACCATAAATAGGAGATGTTGCTCGGTCCTTCTGAGAATCTGTAGCGGACTTCTCCACTTGTAGCCTCTTTTACCCCAGTTTAGTATTTGCCTTGGGGAAGGTTAGTCCTTAAAATGTTTGGCACTCTTTAAACGGGGTTAACAGTCCATGTTATGTGGGCTGGGTCCCTGTGGATGTCAGTGACAGATGGCCACATGAACGAGACGTACCTACAGCTGGCTGGGATGTGCACATGCAGAGCCGTTGTGATTGGTACCAAAAGGTCCGACAGCATCAGGCATGTCATTCGTGTAGCTTCACCACAGCTGGCTCCCTTTTCTTAACCCCTGTCCCTGCCAGACAAGTGCAAGAGCGTTGAGAATTCCACTGTGTCCCTCAGCTACGTGATTCATCAAGTTGCCTGAGCCACTGCCGACCTGACAGTGTATCCCAGAAGGCCTCATATACTTCCTGCTTCAGAAGAGGTCAAGGTGACCTTCCCGCCTGAGTGAACTCCCCCCACTCCTGACTGTGTTCCTTCAGCTGGACTGAACATTAATGTGTGTGCAGCGTTTCGTGGGCCCTCGGGTCTCCTGAAGAGGGGATAGTTGAGGACGGAAGTCATTATAATCAGGTGAGGTTTGAATAGAATGAGAGGAGAGAAGAACAAGGAAGAGAGGATTGATGGACTATAGAGAACAGCAGGTGTTTTCCACGTGGTTTGCCTTAAAATGTTTTAGTATGAAGAAATAAATATTTATATGCATTTTAAAATATTATATTATCCGTTCACTCTGGCCATGAATGTTACCTTTTATCCTCTTGCCCTACGTCCAGGTCTTACATAATTCAGGTACATTTTTGAGAAGATCTAAAATAAGAATTATGACGTCAGCGCATATATCTGCAGAACGGTCATGGGTGTTGGGAATTAAAAATGTATAAATTGCAGTAGGTGGAGGATAATGCAGCAAAATGAGAGGTGAGGTCCAGGAAGATATGGGTAAAGAGACCAACAGGGGGAAAAAGACAGGTCTGACAACAGAGCAAGGATGAAATCATTATTTTGTGTAGAAATGAGCAGGAGTTCCAGTCCGATGAACTTTCTCTTCATTCAGTTTTACCTGTCCTTAAAGAAGAGATCACAGCTCACCTCTGTTACATCAGCATCTCTCAGCAGAATCACAGTCCTGTCAGCCAAATACTGTACCTCTTGTGTCTACATGGTCCTGATCCAGTACACTTATTAACTTGTTCCCATTATGGCCTAAAGAAAACGTTTGCTGTATACTCTGCAAAATAACCCCTCACTTGACTAAAGTCTTGATCGGACTGGATCTCGATTAACCTTTATTACAGTGTCAAGTTTAGAAAAAAAAAAAGACATTTAGTCACTGCACATCCAATTTAATATAAGTATATATAACATATAAGTGGCCTTAGTTTCCCCCTGAAAATGAGCAAAGTGTTCACACTTCTCTGTGGCTATAAGGGACCTAAAAAAGGAGTATTAATTATGGAGTAAGGAGACAGCTACTGTTTTCAATTAATGAAATGTCCCCTATTTGACATCAATTTACCAAGACATTAATGTCAAAATGAATAAATGAGCAGTGATGTCAGAATCCAGGGTTATTCTTTAACACGTCACCAAAGTCAATATTTCTAATTAATATAATTCATTTTAGACTGGACAACCTATTTCCGCAAGTCAAGGGAGGTCTCAGAAACCCTGTAAAAGCATTGAAATAGACATTTTATTGTTCCCTGCCTCATTTGAATAAGCACACATCACATTCATTGAGAAACA
The DNA here is from genome assembly GCF_009819705.1 of Hippoglossus hippoglossus. Classification (NCBI taxonomy): domain Eukaryota; kingdom Metazoa; phylum Chordata; class Actinopteri; order Pleuronectiformes; family Pleuronectidae; genus Hippoglossus; species Hippoglossus hippoglossus. The sequence continues at coordinate 20,176,215 of NC_047153.1, forward strand.
CAAATTTGACCAGATAATGTCATATCATATCATGAAAATCTCAAAATTACGAATTCCTAATTGTGTGACAATAAAGAGATTTTTTTTCAACATTTACTGAAAAACTGCCTATTTCACTTGATGTCTGTCTAGGCTTTGGCATCAGACTGAATCAAAAAAACAACTGTAGTTCATCCATTTTTTATATGTTTCAGTCCATTTAGCATTTCCCATGAAACAGGATCTAATGTTTTCAGTTTATGCACCTACATTTATTTGTATGAGAAAATACATCCCTGTCTGACGACTTGACAGAAGCTTTTCTCAGCACTTGTCTTGTACATCATATACATTTGCCTCCCTTCTCTCCTCTGTACTGAAGATGTGGCAGAGCTGTTGGAACTCATTAATTAGTCAGTGAGCTCTGACTTTGCAAAAATGCGTGACCCCGGTTTCCTACAGTCCTGTGTGAATTTAGATGGATCATTAATTTGCTCTTGCAGGAATAAACCACCACGAAAGTGCTTATAGTGAATTCTGGCTAATGTTAGAGAAGACTTGGGTTCTTCAGTATGTGATAAATCAGCAACATTATTCTCATCCAAGGCCATGATAGGTCCAGCAGCATCGGCTGGGGATTTAGAGAACATCATTTTCAAAATGCTAATTCTGTCCTTGTGTTTTCACACTTTCAGTTTTATTTACTCTTAAGCCGATCTAAACGGTTTTCTCTTAAAGGTTCAGTGTGTGGGATTTAGTGACATCTAGTGGTGAAGTTGTATGTTGCAGCTGAATACCCCTCATCTCACCCTCCCCTTCCAAACATGTAAGAGAACCTGTGGTAGCCTTCAGCTGTCATAAAAAAGGTGTTTAGTTTGTCCAGTTTGGGCTACTGTAAAAAAACATGGTGGCCTCCATAGAGAGGACCCGCTCCGGATGTAAATATAAAGTATTTAAATATAAAGGTTCCATTCTAGGGTAAAGAAAACAACAATTTGCACAATTTAGATGAAACACACTAGTGAAAACATCACTATAATTATTTTATATTCAATTTCTGCCAATAGATCCCTTTCACCTACATCTTACACACTGGACCTTTAAGGCCCAGCGGCCAAAACCCGGATGATAGAAGCTCTGAGTTGATAAATAATTTGATAAACTTATTCAGTTTGCCTCATATACCATGTTATCACAAAAATAAGCATGCAGCAATGAGGCCCAGTGGTGCAGTCCAGTGCTGCAGTAATTAGCAGTGTTGGCAGAGGTCTTTCTGTGCGGAGTTTGCATGTTCACCCTGTGTCTGCAGGGGTTTTCTCCAGGAACTCCTGCTTCCTCCCTCAGTGTGTATCCTGCCTTTTGCCCAATGTCAGCTGGGATTGGCTCCAACCCCCCACGTGACCCTCGAGGATAAGCAGTATAGATAATGGACAGATGGGTGGATAGATGCAGCAGTGAGAATTGTTTGCTCTGGGTTTCAACATTCAGGTAGTCCAGGACTAGGCTGTCCCATTTCGAAGGCTCCTTCGGGCTGACGAATGCTTCCTTTCATCCCAGAGATCAAAACGCTCCAACAAGTGGATACTTCCTGGCCGAAACTATCCCAGATTTCCGTTGTGTACATTGTGAATTGAGACTCTCCGTTTGATGCCCAACCTGCCTATTTATCTACCAGAGACTCATTTTTATTAATGCACCTGTCCTTTTTGATGCATTTTGGATGCCGAGAACCTATCCTCACAACGGCAGTAAAGGACAGTGTCCGCTTTATTATGCAAATATAACATTATTTAAACAAGCAGTTCAACAGATTGGAAAAAAATGCTTGTTAGCTTTTATGTGGAGAGCTAAATGAGGTGATCAACACCACATATATGCTCACTCTATACGCTATACTCTAATCAGCAGAAGTTAGCTTAGTTGAGCAAAAATGTGTTTGTATAATTGATACAAAATTGTCAACAGCAGGAATAAAACTATTCTTGAAAACTAATTTTACCACAGTAAAGTAGTCTGATGCTGCTTTTAATCACAACAAATCCATAATGTTTCAAGTAATAGTTCTGTGCATTGCAAGGGCATTGCCAAGGCACCAATTGCCATGTGTTGGGGTAATTTGGATGTCAGGTTTAGAGTTAGCGTTAGCCTTTCCATGACCAACCAGGTCAATGACATTTAGAATTCATCTAAAAGTCAATTCGCATTTAAAAGCCACAGAGAACACAGCCTAATAACGATACAGAGGCCCCAGAACCCAATCTTCTCTCAATGAATCTGTTTTGTTGAGCTGATGGTGTTTTATTTCACTGCAAACTTCACCTAAATTGTTCATTTGACATTTGTTCAATATTACAGCAGTGAACCAATGATGAATGTTCAGTCTGACTATTACTAAGAAACTAAGCAGCTCTGCCTTCAAAAAGTTACAGGTTATTCAAGTGCACTCAGTTGGATACATGTGCTGTACAGCAGCAACACTGCACACATTAACTGTTCACCTTCAGATGAAACATTAATGCTCACGCTCGCTTTCCTTGTTTATACTGAACCAAACAAAGCTGACATAATGCTGCCCCACTGTGTGATACCAGCTTTACCATACCAGTGTTACCATGCCACTGGAATCAAGAGCATTATGTTCTGTCACATAATACCAGCTCTCCTTTTTACACCGATGTTGATTAGGCTCTGTGGCAATGTTCGCCCACTTTTAGCTCAGTTTTTGGTCACTGCCAAACCCTCAGGATAATATCTGGATCTTTGACTGATAAATGTACCCAGGTGTGCACCAGTTAGTTGGCAACTGTCTGTCTGCTGTTTGGTGCTTAGCAGGATGGTTTGGAGAGGGTTTTCACTGAAAAAAGCTGTTGCTACGAAAAGTAATGCTGAGAGCGGTGAGTGAACCAAACGTTTTGGGTTGTAAAACCAAAATAGTCAGACTAAATATTTCCCACTGCACAAGCATAAGGTCTGACAATCGCTCTGAGGATTTCATCCCGGTACCTAACAGCAGTCAGTTTACCGTTGGCTATGACATGGAGATCTGTGCGACCCACCAAGAACATGACTCCCCAAACCATCACTGACCCACCACCAAACCGGTCATGCTGGATGGTGTCGTAGGCAGCATAACATTCAATACGGCATCTCTCTATATATATACCACTCCCTTTTTGAGAGGTGTCTTGCTTTTTCTTCCCCATTGCACCTGTTGTCACTTTCATTTGCACAAAAGTAGGTGAAATTGATTCACAATGACTTTGATATCCCTTAATTTGTTTGAGCAGTGTATTTTAAACCTAGGTCTCAATATAAGTGCATATGTCGAAAACTGTTTTCCTTTTTTATGCTTTTTATAATATCTAATGTGTTAAAATCTTCTTTCTTAGAAATTACCTCTTATACCAAACGCCTCAAATAAAACAGTAGAAATATCCGCCCTTTAGTTGTCAAAAGCTCTCACAAGTGGACATTGAGTGGCAATAAAGTACAGATGATTTGTGGTCACGACCAAAACAGATGTAATACAAAAAAGCCTATTGATCAGACCCTATAGCTCTTAAATCTCCTTCAAAGTGTGATTCGTCTGCTCTCAATTTTTGCTCCTGGCTCTTGTTAGGACACACTCAGGAGGATAGACGGCTTACTCCCCTGGTGAGTTGAAAGTTTGGCACTGGTTGCCTGAGCTGTTTACCCATGTTGGCACCGCTTACATTGGCCTCCAAGGGGAGGCTGGTGTGGCTGTTTGGTTTAGCTGGGCATGTGCCCTCAGAAGAGGCTTAGCATACACATGAAGCATCAAGCCCCGCCCTGTGAAATGAGCCAGCTTGACCCCCTGTGTGATTATATCCCGCTCTGTCTGACCTGCAGCTCCAGGCAGACTGACCTCCTCTATCAAGCTGCACTTAAGACTTCAGACTTAATATGGCAGCCTTACAAATTGTCAGTCATTTGTAGTTTGGAAAGCAAATACAAACTTTACAAGGCTAGGAGCTAAGCTACCAGCACAGGAAAACAAACATGAATCATCGAACAGACAGAGAAACACTAGTAGCGCACTGCTGCTGCTGCTGCTGCCGCTGGTGTCTGTGAAGGTGTCCTCAGTGATGACATCCGCTCCCTGAACTCTCTCTCTCTTGTCGGACATTGCGTGGGGCCAAGACATAAACAATAAGAATCATGGCTTAAGGTTTTTTTCCTTTCTGCCAGAGAGTGGTTTGTGTGAGGCATGTTTTGTTGAGCTCAGGGCTGTGTGACATGAATAAGAATGACTTCTTGCTGTCCTCTCGGGGGCTCGGTGAATCTCTGCAGCTAATTGTCTCCTCCGCCATGTGTTGGGATCGTGAATGCTGTTGCAGCAGTGCTGTTCCTGTCACAGGCTGCTGTTTGCCTCTGGCAGCAATGGAGAAGGTGCTGCCTCACCTGTGAGGCTTTGAACAGCAGGTACATTAATGACAATAATTACGAAGCATAGATTTTCACTTAAATGTCGGCCTCAAGTGTCATTTTCTTTATTTCAGTGAAATTAAACCAATAATCTTACAATAACCCTCAGACACACCAACTGTCAGGAGTCGGCTTATCCGTTATCTTCTTACACCTCCAGGTCCCGTCTCTCAGTGATCTGTGTGTGTTTTCAAATTTACATCTGCATGTCATCAAATATGCGTCAATGCATGCATGTGCCTCCTTAGCTTCTGTTTTTATGTCTGCTGTTTTTCAATATGTGTATCCAGCTCCACTATTATTAAATGTGAGTAGTTATGACCTGAAACTAAGAAGCGTTTGCAAAGCATGGTGATTGTGTTAAAATAAATGCATTGCAGTCGGTCTTCAAATCTGGTTCTTATTTGGCCTCTGTAATAAACCCTTTACCCCTTTTTAAATGATGATCTAAGATTAGAACAAGCCTGAGGAGACTGAAGAATATTTCAGGCTCATTTCCACTGCACCAAGTGATGTTTTGCAAACTGGATCAAGTCATGTTAAATTTATGATGGCGTAGATGTTTTGTCGGTTCACTTCAGCAGAGGCAAACCACCTGCCGATGCATTTATAAAAAACTGTGATGCAAAAACATTAGTCTCCATCTCTGCCATTACATCTTAATTAAAAAGAAACCACTCTTATTAGCAGATGGTGTTTTCAGTTCTGTATATACTAAATGCAGCCATACTTGTAATGGGTGTAATATTCTGGCTCGTCTTCATTTTTCTTTTGATACTGAATGTGTATGTTTATTTCCAGCTGGCACACTTGCTGGGTTGCAACTGAGTTGTATTTTGATGACTCAGCAAAACCCTGTTTTCTGGCTGCCTTTGCATCCTTCTTGATAGATGCAGGCCACTGGGATTGTGTACGCAGCCAGCGAACAATGCTCCATTTTGAAGCTGCCGTTTGCATTAACTTTAGTGTTGATTCCCAGAGCGTTACCGTGACATTACATGGATGGATGCTAAGTAAAATTAGTAAGTAGTTTCAGTAAAGGTAGGGTCAGCTGACTGATGCGAGCAAAAGGACTATATCAGAAATACACACCAGGCAGTATGAGCTTTGACAAATTAAAGGTGTTAGGGATCCATCAAAAAAACAACCCTTATAGCAATAATACAAAGTGTGTGTTTCAGTGGGTTATAAATATGATTCGGTCCAGGTAATAATCTTTAGAGGAATGCGAGTTGATAAAAAATGTTGACACACTCAATTGTGTCAGCTTCACTTCTTACTTTGCACTCACAGCAATAAGATCTTCAAGCGGCATTGTGGTGCAGTGACGAATTACGAGGCTTTTTTCCCTGGGTTGCGTCTCTCAGGCCAAAGAGAGACTGTCTTATTGTAAATGCATTAGAGATTTAAATGGGTTTCTATATGATGACGTCATCATGGAAAGTACTATATGCTAATTTAACATAATTTATCAATTATATCTTAAAATCATTTCAAATTTTTCATACCCTGAAACTATGCTTTATGTTACATTGCTTAATTTCAGTTTAGCTTTTCAATTTAAACCCTTATATTCTCAAAGGCTATTCTAAAGCTTACTTTATATGCAGATACACCTTCTGACTGTTATCACTCTATCCTTTAACTGGTTGTACCGGAGACAATAGCATATTCCTAAAGACTCATTGTGGACTCACTGATGTATAAATGTACAAGTGTAAAAAGGTTAAGTGAAATTCTAATGGTGATTTGTGCTAATTTTCTACTTTTGCGAGGCAGACGTGTGTGTGTGTGTGTGTGTGTGTGTGCGTGTGTGTGTGTGCTCGTCAGAAGCTCTTGTGCTAATGGAATCCAGCAGGCTGAATATATTGACATGATGTGACTAGACCTTCATGCAGTTATGAGTTGGTTTGCAGTAACTCATGTCGTCTGAGAGATTTGAGGCTGACACTGGAGATACAATGTGACAGAGCTGGAGGAGGGTGAGAGCGGCAATGAAAGACGACTGAGCTCATCTCAGGATACTAGTGCAAATTCTAGATTGCACTAGTAACTGAATGAGCTTTGCAGTCAATTGGAGCCAGTGAAGGCTGATGTTGTGCTGTTCATCTGTGCATCTGTGTCTACAACTGCTCTGATGTCATAGGTTCTATATAAGTCTGTACTGCAGGATGTAATTGTACAAGGTGTTGGATAAAAGACAGCTGGGTGTGTAATGCATATAAAATACAATGAAATGTCTCTTTCCTCCAGTCTGGGAAAAGCAGTAAAATAATTCTGCTTATCTTTAGTACTCTTTATGCACCAGCCTGCTCTCTGTGTGTATGAGCTGGCTTTCCATCACTTTGATCATGACAAACATCCCTGATCTCTCACTGACATTTCTGCACTCCCCTTCCTTTCATCGATAGTATGAGCATTTCCCAATGTTACACAGACAAGAGCCCCAAGACACTTCTTCTTTGAGTTGATCAGACAATGAAGGGACAAAACTGCTACATTATCAGAGGGAAGAGTACATTTTCCATCTTAAAATGGGCCAGTGGATAAACTGAAAAAGCGTTGTTGGAAAGGTTATACCCTCAGAGCACTGTCCTGCAGCAGGTGGAGATGACTGAAGAAAAACCTGCTTGGTGGGAGCTTTCATGTTCTCGACCTCATGGCCATTTGTTTCCATTTAAAACACACTCTCCTGATATCTCCCCCATTTCTCGGATCAGTTGTGGTGTGAGTTGTTAAAGGGATAGTTCACCGAAAAATAAAAATTCATTCACCCACCCGTGCCGATGGAGGGGTGGGTGAAGTATCTGAGTCCACAAAACACTTTTAGAGTCTCAGGGGTAAACAGTGTTGCAGACAAATCCGATACAATTGAAGTTACTGGTGACTCCTTCATCAGACGTAACAAACAACAACATGCCTCCATACTGCTCGTGTGGTGTCATCCAAGTGTCCAGAAGCCCCGACAATCAAATTCAACTCGAAACGGTGTCATTTAACTCATGTTTTAAGCCTAAAAGTCCGCTACCGAAGTAGCGATGCTAATGCTCAACGCGCGTGCCGTTAGGACAGAGCGTTTGTGCAGTGTATACTGTCGTTCCAGTGTGTGCATGGCTTTGAGGAGGATATCAGAGGACATTTAGACTAAAAACGTGGCTTTAATGACCTCAACACTTGGATGAAACCACAGGAGCAGTATGGAGGCATGTAGTTGTTTTTTATGTTTGAAGAATTGGTCACAAGTTACTTCAATTGCTTTGGATTTGGCGGCAACACTGTTTACCCCTGAAACTCAAAATGTGTTTTGTGGACTCAAACACTTCACTCACCCCTCCATCGTCATAGTGATGAGTAGATAATGAATGAATTAAAATGTTTTGCTGAACTATCCCTTTAAGAGTCAGGAGGACTACTTGTCTTGTACACACTCTGCAGTTGTAGAGACACCATGCTTCCCATGGCTGTCAACTTAATTCACTGTCAGCTGTTGAAGAGTTGTTACATATATCTTCAAAAGCAACTAAGCAGTAGTTTTGTTTTTTACTATTTCTATTCTTTTAATAATTACTTAAAATTATATTTGAACCATACCATAATGGTGATGATTTATATTTGTGCACATATTGTAAGTCTTACATGCTTCAATGTTTGGCATGAGCTTCTTTGTCTGAACTAAAATCCACTTTTATTCCTCTTAACCAAACCAATCTGTGGATATTGCGATGTGCATGGGACCTAGCACTTTGCGCTGGTCTTTGAAACTGTGCAAATAATCAGATCTCTTATCAGCCAATGCAGTGTCTTTTTATTCAATGACTTTTTTTTTTTCCTATGGCTTTCATTGGCCTCCTGCTCTATTATCAAATGATTGTTGTTAACATAGAAACGTATTGTTTGGTGTTACTGCTGCAAAATAAACTGCTATGCATGTTCCACTGCTCAGTGTATAAATCAAGGGAGAATTTTCAAGTGCAAATTATATGAACACATTGTCAGAAATTGTTTGTTGTGTTCGATATAGGCCGAGCAAAGAGTTTTCATGGATGATTTATGAGAGTATGAGCTTGTTATTTTCTATTGTGGTCCACTGACTTATTTCAGAACACAACTCTATAAGGTTCAGGATCTCATACTGCGATACACTGTGTTTTTTATGTTTGTGCGTATATGCTGTGTTAAAGGTCCTGTGTGGGTAGTCAATCATTGCTCATATGCTGAGGTTATATGGATGAGATGAATACAGCAGAGAGGGCCATGCATGCCCACAGGGATAAAACACTGGAAAGCACAACATTGTAGTATTGTGTGTACAGTTGGTTAGTAGAGGGGAAAAACATAGAAAAGCAGCAGATTTGAATGTTTTTTAAGAATAGTGGCATTTAAAGTCATATCATAAGTTAGAAACAATCGTTTCATATAAAGTGAAGGGCATTCTCACCTCACTGTGTAAAATAACTGCTGACAAACACCATCTGTTTCTGTGATTTCTGAGTCTGGGATGCTTATAGGTGACATTTGTAACACTAGTATTACACCTGATTATGTTAATTGGTTTAGGTTTGTCAGTATTTCTTCACGAAATTCACTAATGTTGTCGAGATAACTAGTGAAGACCTACCTGTGAGTAAATGCCGTCATCAATTCTTCTTGTTTCACGCATCTACTGCTGCTGGAGGATTTACAGTCGTCTCGACCTCGGAGCGTGCAGCTTTGAACTATCCTGTCATCTTGGGGATTTTTCTCAATGATCCTGTACTTTCTCTCTATGTTTTGTTTTTGCCATTTATGTTTTACTTTACAGATATATAAAAGTATCTGAAGTAATTCCACTGAAGCCTTATATTTAACTCGTTCATTGGACAATGTCATACATGTAACATATGACAGAAGGTGGGTGTGTCCAGGAGTGATGCCTCAAAGAAAAAGTGTCTGTTTCTTCTGACCCAAAATAGTTGAACCACCTACAGCCTTCCATTCCACTAACCAGTAAATGTCTTGGTACTTTTTGGTTGTGAAAGTACTGTGTAGTTGGTCATAGTGCGAGTGTCCTTTATCCTGCCACTCAGGAGTACTGTATGTACCAACCAAAGCCAAGCGCTTTTTTCTTTCTCTCTCGCACTCGCCTGTGCAGTAAAACTGCCCTGCTCTCAGCAGGAATTTAGATTTAGATCATTTAAAATCTTCTTGTGAAACATGATCGTGATTGAATTGAAAATATGACAAGGTAAACATCAATCTATTCATTATTCATTCATAATCAATACTTGTGGTGGTTGGGATATGAAATGGGTCTTAACAAATTTAAATTTAACAGTAATAGTTGACAGGAAGAAAGAAAACAAAATGTGAAATAAGATACTGAGTGTTTCAGAAATAAAGATTGTACGAAACCTTCTGTTTTTCTTATGACATTTGGCTGCTCTCCAGGGAACTACATGATCCTTCAGCAAGTAGAATTTGTAGCTTTGAGGCAAACAACAAACACACACATACAGTTATGTCTTCATGTCATCAGAGAACATTCAGTTACTTTCATTTACTAATGACTTGAACATAACAAATACTTGCCTCACCTTAACCTAACTGTAAAAGATATCTTCACCTTGAAGTTTAATAATCTATGAAATCCGGACTTTTTTGTGCCCTTGAGGGAGCTGGTCTCCATAATGTTACTGTGTAAACAGATATTAGTCCCCACAACATGAATACCACACACACACACACACACCAGCACTGTCAGTCTTTTTAGTAAGAAGAACAAGTTCAAGACTCTTACAATCATATTCAATTTATTCTCAGGTTTTCTCAGGTTTCCTGTTTGCCTTTAGACCAGTTGCCTTTATCAACAGATCAGTACAAGAGGGAAGCTGTTTTACTGCTGCTCTGGCTCAGTTTTCTCATTCACCAAATCCTTCTGGCAGCATCCTGAGTGTTATGACAGCGCACTGACGGTCACATTGTCCCCAAAGGAGATAAACCAATTCATCCCAGTTTGATGCATTGGTGGTGCATTCTGTGGAGTACGAGGAAATAATGAAAAACCTTTGTGTTTGGAGAATACATGGCCGCTACATTGTCTGAGGGTTATGTCTGTCTATATGTGTGTGCACCATCTGGTGCTATGATGAAATACGATAATGCCGCGCCATGTGCATGTGTGAGCAGAGCTTTAAGATATAGCTGAGCCCAACTGCCCGAGTGTGTGAACTCTGAATCCCCACCTCGCTCTCCTGAATCCTTGTCTGGGTGCAAGTGCAGCATATGCTGGGCGCCACCTCCCATCAATGGCCACGATCAGTAACACATGACCTGCTCACTGCTCGGTCAGAGCAGTAGTATTGCCTGTTAGCACTTTCTACAGAACGACCCACTGTCTGTGTTGTCAGAGCTCTAAACTTACAGTCCTGACCTTCAGTGCTGCTTACAGCATTCAGCCAAGTGTTTCCAGAGAGAAATATTTGAATTTGTATCAAATCTAGAGATGTATCCTGAGGTCTTGTTAAATCTTCATTCTTAAATATACATATTTTCATTGTGTTCTACGTGCCACATTACATTTGTATGCAAATCTTTAAAATGGTGTGTAATTGGGTTTTCCATATACTAATTTGACCACAATCTCACGCATTGAGTCATATCGCTTACCTTTTCACGGCAAGCCAAATGGTTGCTCAGCCAAGTAATAACATCTATGTATTAGCAGTGCTCCTTGAGTTAATCTCTTTAATGGACGACCATTATAAGGCCCAGGAAGCGGAGTAATTGTCGGGTAAAGTGACCTCTGGGCATTTACTGCAGTTAACCTCCCACTTATTTCTTGCACTTTGCATGAACATAGAACAAGAAGCCATCGCCACCATAGGGTCGTTTTTTAAATGACTCTAGAATTTAGACAGGGGGGAAGAACTGCATGGAGGCCTCTTTTTCATTCTTTATTTGCCTATACTGTCCTCAGAAGTGTCGGTCTTATGCAAATATATACACAGTGAATAAATCATGTTCACTCTGGCATAGTGAATGATTTGGTCCTACTTCTGCAATAAGGATGATACTATGGCTATAAATGAAATTATAAAAACCAATACCCGAAACTGGAGGGTTCAATTTTACCCCTTTTCCACAAAGGCCGTTCAAGGGTCAGTTTGGAGCCATGCAGTATCTTGAACGATTTATTTGTGTTTCGTCAGGCAAAGAACTGGCTCTGAGCTAGAAGAAATGGTTCGACTGTGGCACCAACATGTCGCTGCTCTAGAAAAATAAACTGCTCATGTCAGGGGCCGGGGGGGGAATTATCGTGACCAATGAGACCAACCAAAACATTGTGACCACCCTTTAAAAAAAAAAAAAAACAGCTTGTGCCGTGTGTAGTCTGAATATTTTATTGATGCCAAAGCGAAGCAGCATCTCCGTGGAGGACACAAACTGTCTCCTTGTTCTGTGGTCATCAGCTGAAGAGCAGACCAAACTAGAGGGAGCTTCACGTACGCCTGTGTTGGAGCAGCATAAACAGAGAGAGAAGGCTGCAGCAGGATAAGAGATATGTTTGCAAAGCCAGGACAAACACTTGAAAGGAGATGCTGTAGTCCACTATTTTTGATAGCTATTCTCTTCAAGCTTGATGCTTGAAGACATGATGATAATGTATATGTCGAGCTAGTGGGAAATTATTGGGAAATCAGAGACATATACAGTGACATACACAGTGATGTACTGAGATGGCTCTATGGTGGCTATAGCCCATTGAAAAACAAGCTGTTCACAAGTTGAACCAACTACCAACCAACAGTAGCACCAGCACTAGGTTCACCTTTGTTGAAAAAAAGGTTTGCGTTGCGAACGCTTCTTCTCTCACAATCACAAGGGCTCCTGGAAGAACCAGCTTGCCATTACTATGCATACAACATCATACTTTCAATGTAATTGGACTGAAGTTGAATGATGGTTTATTGTTTACCTGATTTTTATTTGAGTGCAAGCCCTCAGCACGCTCTGCTGTCACACGATTTCTATTGAAGCCTGTCTAGCAGATGTCTGAGTTTACCAGCAACGTTTTAAACCCTGACAGACACCAGATGGTAACGGATGTGTTTTCAGTGATGCTTAAGCTGCACCAAGTGAAGCAGAGACTAATACAATGACAAAACAGGTTATTGTATTGTTGTCTCCCAGATATAGCAGGACGACAATACAGGAATAATTAAATTTAGCTTCTTGATCTAGTTAGAAAACTGACCAAACAAATGGAGACAACAGGGATCACAGGTTTAATGGTTATTACTTGCAGATATGTTCGAATGAGCTTCAGGACTTAAGTGAGTCTCATGCAGAAAACCTAATAAAGCTATAAAGAAATGAAAGTGTGGAGGACATTACATTTCTATTTGCAGAGAGTCTCTTGTGATCAGGAGCAATGTTCCAGATTTTGGCACAGTTTAGTGAATCCAATTTAGAGTGTCCCCTCATTTCTTAAAAGGCCCAGCTCAGAATGACAGTGATATTTTAATGTGAGACAGATAATGTGCTAGCTATACCTGGAGGCCTGACATGTCTTCTGTGCTACTTGGAAGTGGAAATAACGTCAGTGGCGATCAATTGTTTATATGCACATGAAATATTTACAAGGGTACATGACCCTTATATTGGATCCTGACTGATGAATGAGTTATTACAACTTAGTAAATGCCCTTTGACACCAAGTTATTTAATCGCAAGAAGGAACATTTAAAGATTGATCCAGATTCAGATCCTCCGTGTTAGTGGATGAGGCATGGAGTACACTTAAAAGTCAAAGTACATTTTTCCCAAAGATTGTTTCAAACATTTCAGGTAGTCCTTATCGCATGTATGTTCAAGTATTCATGTTTCTTGGGTGAAATTGCATTATTGATAGCTGAGAATAACTTGCCATTGGTCGAGCGTGTATTGGTGGGACCTCTATACTGTGGTTCCACATCATGCTTACTACTATGTAGACTCCAAATGACGTCAAAAGGATAACATGGCGGCACCCATTTCAGAAATATTGTAGCTGCATTTCTCTAAACATCTTCATATACAGTCTACAGAATACATCATATTGCTCTGGTAGCTAAAATTGTATGAATAGTTAACATATGAAAATAATAAGAAAAAAACAAGACAAAACCCCCACAGATACCAAGGTGTTTCCAGTGAATGTGTACTATCTCTGCTGAAGGACATGGCATCATATGCCCAGAGGTGCCAGTGTTATTGATTCTGTGTGTTCTGTCCTTGGCGTATCTGTTAATGTCATATCTGTTAATGTCATAGCAGCCATGCTCTACTAAATAACAAAGGCAGCTCTCTCCATCACAAGTGAGAGCACATCTGTTACAAAAACCAGAACACGAAACTTGACCAACGTCATTTTTCAAGGTGTAGGTTATCCTCGATATTAACATCATTAAGAATACGAAACTTTTTGCAAATAAGTGTTTTAGGTTTTTCTCTGCGATCCACCTTAAAGGACGTTGAGTGTGGTGTGTAGCTGGCACACATTCAAAAGTGTAAGTCATGTCTTCAGTTTGTCTACAAGAATTTTGCAGACAAACCCGTAGGAAAATAGGATGCAAATTGCAAATTTCCTGACTTAGATGTAAAGATTTAAGTTTCTTGAGTAAGTGCACTGCTCAGTCCCTCGAGCTGGAGGCTTACAGGTAAGACAGAGAGGACATGTCTTCATTTCATGTATATGTACATCGCTGCCCTTTTCCTGGACAAAAGCCTAAGAGATTGCTCACCCGGGACAATAAGACACTTTGTGACGCTTTTACTTTTGTGTCCTTGCGCTTCTCTTTACTTTTCCTCTCCTCTGTCCAATGCATTAACTCCTCCCCTCGCTTCTCTTCTACCTCCAAAAACACCCCTCTACAGTGCATTAAAGCTTAGGTTTCTATGAATATGGTTTCCCCTATAACTCTCACAGGTTTCCTGCTCTTGGGCCGGCTTCCCCAGGTTGGTATCCTGTTATGGATCCCTCAGGAGGGCAAGCCTCTATCTGAATTAGACAGGATTTACCCAAGTTCGCAGGTATTGTGAAACTGGTCCAAGCGTCAGTGAGTCCCACTTGGCCACTTCAAGAGCAATAAGATGGCAGCCTGCTGATAGTGAACATTGTTTTAAGAGGATCACTGTCTTTCCTTGCAGCAGCTGAAGGGGTTTGTAGGAGCATGTGAAAGCACATAAGAAAAGGTGCATTTCACAGAATATATATGTCTTATCTGGTGAAAGCCTGTTGTTGACTCATTGCAAAGCTTTGGGGTTTTTTTTGTACTTTATTCTGAAGGAGATTCTGTCTTTAATAATGCAATACTGTAGGAAAGTTTTACAAAATATGATCCTCAGCAGACACTTTTGGTATTTGATTTGAAAACCCTTGGAAATGTTTGTTGCATTTAGATTTTTCAGAATAATTATTTTCTTTACTTTGGGACATATTAAGTTCTGCAGCCACCAACTTGTTGTTAATGCTGCAGTTATGTTAGTTGATGAAAATATTTTTAGAATTAGATGAAAATCTGTATCGCTGTCATATCTGTCTGTACAGTACACAGGAGTTTGGAGCCAGATAGAGATTAGCTTATTTTAGCATAAAGACTTTATCCCAAGGCAACATTCTATATTTGTACAGTTTAAACAAATTGATGTGTGAACTGACTCATCACTGAGCTTTATAAGATTTGGTAGGTTTATTGTTTAATTTTGGAGACAGCCAGGCTCGGTCTTTCCACCTGATTCCACCTGGGGAACCAATCTGGAGCCAATCCCAACTGACACACAAACCAATATACTGCATGTCTTTGAACTGTGGGAGGAAACCTGAGTACCCAAAGAAAACCAATGCAGACACAATGAGAACATGAGCCTGATCCGGGATTCGAACCGGAACCTTCTTGCTGTGAGGCAACAGTGCTGACCCCTTCACTTTTCATATTGTGCTAATTATTTTACTTACATAAGTAATCTTGTATAAATATCGCTGTACAAATCACCACTTTATTCAGGTTTATACACTAATGCGTTGGATTGCACTATTTCCCTGTGTTGGTTCCCGCTCTTTATTACGTTTGAAGTCATATAGCACATAAATTCATGCGTGCATTTATGACATTTTGTGAACTACATAAAACACATAAATGCATGTGAATATTTATGTACCATGAAAAACTACTCCGCCCATATCTGCAGGCAGTGTTGTTATAAAACGTATTTATTGCTTCCTCTTGGAGCAGAGGAGAGCCATGTTGAATGTAAATCTTCTTAAACTATTCAGCTGCCGACTGACAGGAGCATCCACTACAGTCTTTCACCTATACATGTACGTCTGCTTTCCAGAGTATGGAAAGTAACCATGTGATAAGATTATAGTAAGCCTGTAAACAGGCCTTCCTGCTGGCAGTATCAAAGGCAACAACTTAAACAACAGTGAAGATCAGGTTAAAGATCATGCAGTGGGGGACTGAGATATACCAACTATCAACCCTGTGGTTGAGCCCCCGAGAAGCGGGTGTTGTTCAAAAACATCATATAACCATTCCTCGACTTAATCCCCTGCCACCCAGGAGCTCAGACCTGTATGGTAATGTGACACAAACAAATCCCTGTAAAGCACCAATGTTTCGCAGAAGCTGCTATAGAAGCAGTAACCTTTCAGGTCCATTTGCTCAGTTGTTGCAATTTCCATCCTCTAGCTTAAAATTACACCATCATTTATTGATGTGGTATTTCCCAAGCTGATATGGAACCCGTCTCAATAATTAATATGACGCAAGGCCTGGCTGTGCTGAGAGCGGCGTGCCGCTGCTGACGCTTCGCTGAGGACCACGTTGATCATTTGGCCCCAGTCTGGGTTATTTCCAGCTCTCTGTTTATCACTTTTATTGTTGCTGTGATGAAACGCTGCGCATGCCTCCACAAAGCACTTAGAGGCCTCTGCTTGTTTAATACATTCCTCTCCCACTGACAGGTCTGCACTAATCTCATTTGAGATATCTCACTGTGGCTAATATCACAGCTGCTCCAAACTTTTACTACTCTTATCATTAACAAATCACAGAAGACTAACAAGAAACAGTATTTCATCCATGAACATGTGCACAAAACGACACTACACTAACTGTCACTACCCTTAATGCTGGTTTAAACCTAACAGCTAATACAACAGGCAGTTACCTTACAACGGCCAAAACAGGGTCTCGTACCCATTGATGCCCAAACAACCTCAACTAGCTTCTTGCAACTCAAAATACAAAGATACTGGTTTCTGAGTTCTTCAACCTACCTCTGATGGAATGTGCCCAGAAACCCTGAGGTGAAATATTCTTCCCTAAACATTAGATCATAAATTTAGCTTTTTCTTAGACGCTTATTCTTCACCACGGGAATCCACTGCAAGTCCACTGCACACCTTCAGCAACTTCTTACCAACCCCCACTTTTCCAGGTACTTGACAATGAGGAGCTGACCCTTATTCCAATTGCTTCGCACACAGCTGCTAACAACCCTGTGACACTGCACGCTGGACCTTGAAATTCTTTCCTTAAAAATGAATCACAAACAAATTTAGTCACAGTTAGCAAGTTGCAGCCCTGACAGACAGCAGCACCTTTTGAAAATACCTCTTCCTTATACTGACAGTGAAAAAAACCCCAATGGTCTAGTGCAGTATAGCCTTACAATGGACCCTATATCTCTGAAGCTACTCCTCAACTAGACCCGCCAAGGAACAGGACTGTAAGCCTCCATTAAGTTCACAAAGTATGTGTTGACTGGTTGTAATTCTATGATTCCTCCAGTGTCCTTGCAAGTACAGAGTTGATCTACTTGTTCCACAAAAGAATAGATTCTTCTTCTTGAGTTGGACTCACAATGGCACTTTCCTCTCTAATACTTTCAGGGAAAGCTGATTAAAAGGAGTATTCTCAAGGCCTACTCTTTTAAAACACTCAATATTTTACTTCTGTGACCTGAAATCGTGCTGCAATCACTTATTAAGGTTGATGCTATAGCCTGACCCACCTCTACTAAAATCCATATCCATGAGTTGTTACTGGAGATTATTTTGTCTCCTGAGTTCAGTTATGATCAGAGGTGCATGTAAACTCATACACTCTAGCACACAATATGTAGAGGACAGGGTCTCCAGGCCATCCATTTGTCCTGATCAGGGAAGACATACGAATCAAACATCTAACCTTAATGACTTCTCTGTGAGGTGAATGGAGGTTGACATGGTAATCATGGCCCAGCTTCTTTATTTTATTATAATTATTATACAAGGCTGCCAGCAATGCACAGTGCCATAATATGGCATTGTACAAAGTGCTTGTGGGGACAGTGCTGTTTGTTCATTGTTATAATGCAGGGGGTGTTGCTCGTAGCTGGGCAAATTCATACTGCAGATATGTTTATCACAATATAAATTTGTTTTATTTGTTGATGTAGCCTAAAGATTATATTATCTTATTTTCAGTAAGAATTGTTACAACCTTAGCAAAGTGTGGCGCTCGAATTAGATAAAACACTCTGAGGAGTTGTTAGGGAAACTGGGTGAGACTACTAGGAACACCATCTTCAAAAAAAGCTTTACATATGTCCCCATGGACACATATAAAGCGTCCTTGGGTCTCTTGAAAGGCGCTATATAAATTCAAGCTATTATTATTAGGTTCATTTATTTCCAATTTTCGACACAACAGTGTGCGGAGATGACAGTAGGCAATTTGCAACCCACGCTTTGTTTACTCTGATATGTGACATAGCATTAGTGATTACAACTCAGCTCCATAAATATCTTTTAAAGCCCAATTACTGTGGCCTTATTACAGTCCTGAAGAGTCTCATGAAAACTTTGAGCCTTAGATTTGTCTTCATATTTTAAAAGTTTATGATAAAAAATGGTAGGCTAATGCGAGGGACACTTTTAGTTTGGTATGGTGTATTATTTACATTAAGGCGTGGGTACAGTTATAAGCGCAATGGGATACATCATTAAGAATGAGTTCATAATACACAATGGTCAGTGTACAGTCCTTATGTGGAGTATAAAACTAAAATGAATCACACTCCAAAGCCTAATGTATACATACTTAAGTGTGTGATCATTTATCTAAATTCTAGGCTCTTGTATTTTCTCATTTCCTGGTGTTTTTGCAACAAAGGGGTTTTAATCCAAAGATAGCATGGATCTAATTATTTCCTCCGCAGCAATAAAACCTGAGGGAGAGATAACTGTGAGAGAAGCAATTCCCACTCTGAAATCACATGACCACAAACCACATAATAGATCTTCAGTTTATCTACTCAAAAACAATAAAGCAGAGTTTTAACTGCACACATATAGAATTACCTCCGTGCAGCCAGCAGCGTATTGCAGCTTGGCTCTAGGTAAAGTCTCATAAGGATGTTGAAGAACACTTAGCTCCAGATCAATAAAGTTTCTGCCTCAGAGCCTGCCTCTGTGTCCCAGTGGAGCCCCGGTCAGCCCCCTGAAATTCAGTGTGTCTCATCATTATGCAACACAACACCACATATACATTACAAGTGTTCGTCCAGCTGCCTATATGTGCAAGAGCAGCTGATTCCGTCTCTGATTAGTCGTGCCAGACAATGAGCACTGCAGGGCAAAGTTAGCGTACGCTTCGATCCCATCATTACAAACTGCATCATAGTGCAGAGTCAGGTAAAACACCTGCAACAACAGGATTACCTGCTCTCATTGTGATGCACAATGGAAGACTCCCAAGTTCTTCATTGAGTCACACTGTTTGAATTCTGTTGTAACAGCTGTTAAATCCACTTTAGAAACTTGGTGTGATTAAACTGTGCTACTGCTGTAAAAAGCACTGCAGCTTGTGAGAGCTTGCGTCTTTTAAGGCATTTAATTTTGTCTGTTAGTTAGCTGGATTACACAAAAACTACAGAGCAAATGTCCACGGAACTTGGTGGAAGGATGTGGTTTGGGTCAAGGAAGAACCAATCAAATTTTGTTGTAGATCCAGACTTGGGTGCACATTTCTCACTTTCTTTAACATTGTGAGACAGGGCTTTTTTAAACATTTTCACCGTTTTCTCAGTGAATAATTCATGGATCTTGATGAAAGACATCAGGCATGTTTAGGGGACTGATATTTATGAGCGTGTGCAGATTTGGTGCAGCTTGCTTGGATTTAAGGGGCAATCTAGTTCATTGGTGTTTTCTTTTAATGCATTTTATCCTTTTTCAGTTATTTGCTGAAATATTGCTCTATAATAAATTGCCCTGTCTTTCTGTTGTTGTTGTTGTTGTTGTTATTAGCTCTCTCATACACACACAAACACAAACACACATTTAGGCATTTCATATACAAACATAATGATGCACACATAGGAGGCCTAAGCACAACGTGATTAATTAGGAAGGTTTTTTTGGGGCCCTGCTGTAGTTTACACTACAGTGCACAGCAGATGGAGTGAGTGGGAGGTACAGGCTCTGAAAATGTTGTGGATCTAGAGGTTACACAGGTGTACCACAGACAAGCAAGAGGGATTAAACCTCTGTGTGTGTGTGTGTGTGTGTGTGTGTGTGTGTGTGTATATGTGCGTGCACGCGTGCGTGCGCGCGTGTGAGCGCGTGTGAGCATGGATGCGTTTGTTCCTATTTTTGCTGCGGGGCTGCTCAGCAGGCCTGTACTGATGTGTCCTGGTGTGTGTGGTGACAGTGACATACAGACACACTGACAGAGGAGATGGAGGGTCAGCAGCCAGGGGAAGGTCTGGCCAGTGGTGCACTGCTTGACACAACGGGAGCTGATAGATTTTTGGGGGGTTGCGCTTTGGTTGAGTTGCTTTGAGTCAATTTCTGGCGCAAATATTTCATTAAAAAAACACTAGGAACAGACATTTGTTCTTAATGAATCACATCCCCTGACTTAATTTATACATACATGATGTTTCTGTGATGTATTTTAATGTAATGTAATCTTTTAGGATATACTTATTCTTACACTTCTCTCCCAGGTTCATCATCAGACTCATATTAGACCATTTTTTTTCTAAATCTGCAAAGATTTGATTTGATTTCAGTCACATTTTGGTTTTGAAATGTATTCAAAACATGTGCTGTATAGATTCAATGAAATGCTGTCACAAGGAGCAACAGAATATGTGATGCTCAATGAAACAAGACAACCTGGGTTCAGAATGAGTTATCATGACGACATGAAATCATTAATGCATCTGAACAGGGGTCGTATCTGAAAATGGTTCATACATGGACGGATCCTTCATTGCAGGTTTTCTCCTGTTCTCTTTTTGATTGCTGAGCTGTGATGTGCTATACAAGGACAGATCAGTGTCAACTGGCCGCGTTTGTATCTCTCCCCTTTCTCTCTTTTCTTTCCCTCTCTTATTTTGGTTTTGTCTTTCTCCTCTCTGTTCCCCCTTCCGTTCTCATATATCTGCGTTTGATTTTCTCTGACTGTGCAGTTTTGTGTCACTTGCTTGAATGCAGTGTCTCTTCTAAAAGGCAGAGTAGGATCTTTTATTGTGTCCTTTACCACTGGGGAAGGAAAAGCTGAATCCTCTATCTATAGTACAGATGATACAGAAAACTTTCCACTGGATGTGCATGCACTCACTCTGCAGGCATGCACAAATCTCCTTGGTGATAAACACTAAAAGAGATCCTCTCCAGACATAAAACAGGGATCAAGAACCCCATATACAGCCCTTGAGATGATTCATGAATCCAAAAAGGACACTCAGAAATAAAAAGTAATTCTCATGACTGCAATACATTTTTTGTGAGAAAAGAAAATAACACAGACAATCGTGTCCTTCAGGGCGGTCCCTTCCAGCTGTGTGCCGGTCAGGTCACAGTCAGGGTGAAGGAAAAACACATTATTATTATTATGTGTGATCATCGCTGACCAACATCATAGCGACTGTCAAGAAAAGATGATGCATAATGATGCACTTTACAAGAGAAACTGACTAACAAGACAGTAAAGACCAGACAATTGAGCCTCGTTTGCAGGGACGTGGTTGCAGAGATGAAGAGAACAAATCTCGAGCATCATTACAGCTGTTACCTGCAGCTAAACTTTCCTGTTATAAGGACAAATGCTCTGGATAATGTTAAACTCCTCAGCAGAGTTTTTATGCCAAACAAGCAGCACAAGAACATATTCTGACAGAAACAAGGTTCAGCAGACATGTTTTGTCGTGAGTGAGTTAAAGCGTAGAAACAGATCCTCATGCATACTGCCGCCAAGGACCAACAGTCCTCCTATGATTTTAATTTGGATCTGAACCAAATTGCCTCTCTCATAAACCAAATATTCTCATAAATATTTATCCCCTAAACAAGATGCACAAATTGTTCTCTGAGAAATTAACTAAAAAGTTGAACAACATTTACTGGATCTGCCTCCTGATTCGGATCTGTACCAAAATATAATGGGTTCTTTCCTGACCCATCACATCCTTCCACGAAGATTCTTAGTAATCTGTTTAGCAGTCTTTGCGTAATCCTGCTAACGAACACAAACAATCACAGTAGATATTATACTCAACTTGGCATCGCATTTGGATTTCTACCAGGAGGTTGGTGATAGTTGGATTGTGCATGATCTACCACTTTCAAGGTGCACCTTCCTTTATGAAAGGGTGAGTGCTAGTGGAACACGAGCAGCAAGCCACCAGGAATCGGTACATGCTTTGGCTTGAGCCACTCTGTTTGTACACCACAACTTAAACTTAGCGCAGAGACCACTTTCCTCCTTCTGCAGATACAACTATCCTCTTATTCATCAGAGCAACATGCTTTTTAACCAGCTGCTACAGTTACTGCTTTTCAATCTGAGCTGTGTTCTACAGTTTTGGTGTGTTCCTCCTCAGACAACAAGCCTTTGGGGGACTACAACTATGTTAATAAATGGCAGTGTCTTTATTAACTGTAAAATTTTGCTGACTGTGCTGCAAAACTCCAATAACTGGTTCACGTTTTTGTTGTGTATTAGTGGCAGCCTCGTTGTGTTGCACCTTATTGTTGCAGTTAAATCTAAATCAAGACTCCGTTAAAATGAGTCTAATGTGTCTTTTGGGGTAGATGCAGCTTCATGGAGGAAACAGCTCATGTCGAGTTGAACTGCTAGTTCCAAGATAACAGGCCTGTTTTCTCCTCCTCTACTGTCAAAGCCCGCAAAAAAATTAAAGAATAATCAAAGACAAACTATTTAGTCTCCCCCATACTGTGACCATTTCAGAGATTGTTTAACTAACACAAAGATATCGTTGTATTTCAAGTTTCGTTACTGGAAAGAAAAAATTGTCAGATTTTTGTACTGCATGGTATGACAGTGGCTTCCAGTCCCTGGCCTGCATTTTCTTTCCCTTCACCTTGTCTCACTGCTTTTCTCAGGTCTTTTCCTGCAGCAGAAATGTCTCAAAGCTTCCACAGATGGCTGCTGCCTCGATATGAATATTTGATAGTCCTTATATATCTCCCTTGAGAGTGGTGAAATATTAAAAACAGTTTCTGGTGGACGTTTTGACTTCTCGGAGGCTGCAAAAGGACTGGACTTCCTGATGAGGACAGAAGAAATCTTTTTAGAAAATCTTATCTTTATTTTCCTAATTTGTGACGCTGGTTGCTGCTGTATACCTGGACTCTTGAGTGGAGCCTTCACATATATTATGCACCATTGATTTGCTGGGGGTTCATTAACTGTGTCTCGGAATATGCAAATATTAGAATGAAATTTTCTATTTCCTGCGTTGTTTTTATCAGCAGTATTTACTTTTTTTGAATTTTCTCTTATTCTGTCTCTTCCAGCGGGATGCCAAGGGACAGTACCTGTTTGACCTAATTTGCCATCATCTCAACCTGCTCGAGAAAGATTACTTTGGCATTAGATATGTTGACCCAGACAAGCAGAGGGTAAGTATTATTTTTTAATAATAAACCCAATTAAAATTTCAGTGAGTCACATAATGTGGCGGTGAAGTTCCTGTGAAGTTTTGTTTTTCACAGGACCTTCACATTTTACTCTTTGGTAATTCATGAGCACAAATATGCCATTTGTTCCCTTGAATTAAAGGTAGCCTTGGAAATTAGTTTCTGAAACTCTTTTTATCTTATTTTTTGAAATCCTCTTCACAATAAGCCATCAATAAATAAAGTCCGAAAAAAAGAAAACCAGCCGGTGTCTGTGATGCTCACAGGACACTAATAAACACAGCCAATCATTTCATGGAGACCAAATTCATATGGCGTTCATATGGCCATAGCTTTGACGAGAGGGCTGGTGGACGGGGGTGAGATGTAGTGTGTAGCCTGCTCTTGTAACTTTAACAGGATTACCCACCCTAGCTTTAAGAACTTCACACAAATAACTCAATGTGGTCCATGAAAAAGGAAATTATTTACGCATGTTAGAAAGAAATCAAATCATAAATAGATTTAAATGTAGTTTGTCAAAAATAATGCAGCATTGTGTGTAAAGAGGAAGAAAAGGTCAACCTTAAAAGGCCCATTTAAATCCTGTGTGGCTGATGAAAGCGTGAGAGGCCACATTAATAAAGAGGGTCCCAGTCAGTCATTACCACATATACAGTGTCTGCAGATCACCAGGTACAGCAGATTATCAATTAGATCTCAGGGACAGTGACAGGAACCTTATTAAAGGCTGTTAGATATAAATGCCAGTTCTAAATGGCCTAATGACTTTTTTTTCACTCGCTACATAAATATTCAGCACAGGCTGGTGAGTCAGCAGGTTCATTATGCAAACTGGTGAGAAACCAGCCCCTTTAATTGATGTGAATATCCATCATCGGTATTTACACAGGCCTTGGTGAATTTGCAGAGTGGACACTATGTATTTATTTATCATGCACTTTTGAACTGTGAATATAGGTTTAGAAATTAAAAATGTATCATCTTTAATGTTTCTCCATATTTCAAAGGAAAGATATCAGCCACCTGAGAGACGTTTAAAGAAAATGTGGATGCAGGCATTGCTAAAAAAGAAATAGTCAACAAAGGCAGTGTAGCATCATTGTGTGGGGCGGTGCCTCATTATCATCAGCGTGTCATCATCTCACTGATCAGAGCCAGTTGTCGACATGTGATGGTCGTCGTTCTGACAGAAAACATCGCCCCTTCAAAACATCTCCTCTCTGTGCCGGTGGGAGTTTGAATGAACAGAGGGCAGAGAGATGGGAGTAATTGTGCTGTGCCCTCCAGCTACAGATTACAAGTCATCATGCTGAGCTGCTGCGCAATCAGTACCTCCAGTTTAGCAGCTAAAGTCCAAAGTGCAGATCTTCTTTTTCTGTCTCTTTCAGCACTGGTTGGAGTTTTCAAAGTCAATTGCCAAACAAATGAAATGTAAGTATCTAATATAACATGCCAGATTATTGTGTGCCAAGAGGGGGCAAGAAAAGCACATAAAAACATAATGATTACAACTTTAGAATTATAATAAAACAAATTTAGAACATACTTGAAAATTCTTGTCTTTCTTCTGCAGCCCAGCCTCCATTCACTATGTGTTTGCGTGTCAAGTTTTACCCCCCCGACCCTGCTGCCCTGAGAGAGGAAATCACCAGGTAAGATTTCAAGATGGCTCAGAGCAGGTGGGAAGGCTGGAGTTAGAGATGGACGATATATTTGAGTCTGGGAAAGCTAGCATGTGTCAATTTTCTTTCACTAAGTTCTCAAACTAAGGGATTTTTTGCATCATTTCAGTTTTTTTTTTAAAACAAAGCAAAGGAGCTTAGCAGTGTTAGAATGAAGGTTTGTCAATGTGCAATAAGTCTTCATGACCACAGCTATTTAATCTGACTGGAGGACCAAATAGGGTATAAACCTATACACAGAGGTAACCACTGTCTCTCCCTTCTCAGAGACAAACATGCTTCATTCAACATCTGCACACATGCATTTACAAAATATGGGAAGCATGGCTAAAATAGTGGACAAGGAAACTGCAACTAAACAAAGACTTCAGATGTACAGATAGAGTTTTTATCGACAGCTAAAAGGTCAACGGGAAATTAAAGAGTTTTTGTGAGGCAAAGTCAATTTAACGGAACCTAAAGGTCTCTTGAATATTTATGCATGCGTCACCATTTGTTTTGAGATGTTAAATTACAACTGTAAATTGTATTATGTACATTTGTGGCACAAGTATATTAAAAAAGGGCTGAGTAAGTACACAGACACATATTTTTATATAGTAAATATTTTTACAAACACTGCCACAGAGAACATCCTTAGAAATCCCAGTTCTATTTATTTAGAGCAGCTACCTGTTGGTTTGTCTGTCATGTGGCATCAAACATCACATGCAGAAGTGATGTTTGATGGGGAGTAGTACAGGACAGGAAAGATCTGAGGCCTGAACTAGAAAATAGACTGAAGCAATCACTTAACAGCTGTTAAGTGCCTGAGCCATTTCAGCAAGGGGGTCACAACATGTGTGATTACACTGAAATGGGATTAGAAAATGACAAAACAGGACAGATAGGAAAGAAGACAGAATAAATCGCAACAGAAAATTACACTGTCATCTTCCAGTATTTTCATTTGGAGCCGACCGCAGTAAAAAGCAGAGGCACAATTCAAGTTCAGTTTTGTGCAGCAAGACAGATCTGGTTTTATTGGACTTCTGACACTGACTGAACAGAGAAAGTGAAGGGTGGAGACAAACATGTAAAGTGTGGGGCTTTGGGATACCTGTATGTCTTCTTCTTCTTTATTATCTTCTTTGTCTTAAAAAGTATCTTACAATTTGCGTATGGGACTTTATGTCTCTGCATCCAGCTTTTACATATTGGAAAAATGGCAGCAGCATTCTATCTTCCTACGTACCATAATTGCTTATAGTATTTATAGAGTATAAACTGGAAAATTAAATAGTTGTATGACAAAATAAAAGTATGTTTTCACCTTCAACTTGCTTTGAGGGGAAGTAGCCATCTTATAAAGTGATCAGAAGTACAGTGTTTTTGCCTGAACTGTTAAGAGAGGCCGGTTGTGATGCAGCTACAAAATAAAGACCACAAGTTTAATTTCATAACAGCATAGTGAGCCTGTGTGCAGAGGGATTTGACTCTTCACTTTTTTTTTTATAAGCTGCAGTGTCATCTGGCTCCTCACCACTATTATATTGTGTGTGGCATCCTTGACAGCTGAACAAACTGCTGCGAGGGGTGTGCCAAATACTGAGCGCTCACACAGATCCCTCAAAATCACATCCCTCCACTGGTTGCCATGCAATGAAATCTCTTATTCACAATTCAACCCTTTTTCTGATAGAGCTGAGCTCAGGCAAGGGAGCGCTCCTCCATCCTCCGCAATCTGTTCAGACTGGAGGCTTTCACAGACAAACAAATATAGTAAATGAGCAAGTAACAACATTAAACCTGGATTTTTGTGTTGCTTTAACGATCCTATTTCATGCTTGTTTTAGAAAAATCGAGAATTTTCACACTGTGGTTGTATGCGTCCACCAACCAGTACAGTTTCAGTCTACATACCTTTTTTGCCAGACTCACCTGAGGTCACCATAACCTCTGACCACTGAAATCTAATGAGTTAATATTTGAGTGTGAAGTGAAACCTGGTCCAAATTTGTAGAAATTTCCCTGGGCAGACTTGAGATATCATGTTCAGGAGGCCAGAAACAGATTTTGTGAGGTCACTGTGACCTTGAACTATGACCAGCCAAATCTAATCAGTTAATCTTTGACAATAAGTGAACATTTGTGCCAGATTTGAAATGATTCTCTGAGGTGGAACACATTCACAAGGCAAAAAAGTGTTTTGTGAGGTCACAATAACCTTGACCTATGACTAACAAATTCTAATCCAGTCATCCTTGAGTCCAAGTAAATGTTTGTATCAAAATTGAAGAAATTCCCTCCTTGAGACAACCAGAAAACATAGAGCCTCCAGTGTGGAGACATGAAAAATGAGATTGGCAGTATTTAGTCATTTACACATTTTTATGTCACCCCACTCAGCTGTCCCTTTAAGATAGTGAAGAGTATCTGATCAGGAACCAGGAAGTAATGTTCTCTAATCTTCTCTTCTGTCTGCTTAAGTAGCTGAACATCCACCCCTGAGTAACGCAAATGGCAACAGATGTGACCACATGTTGAACCACAAAATCAGTGTCCAAGTAGGTCACTAGGAATATATAGAATGATGAAAAATCACCAAAGAAATGTACAAATATCCTCATAAAACCTTAACCTTCCACTGGCCAAGTAATTTGTGGATCACAAAACAAAAACCCTGAGAACTTTTAAAGTTCAAATAAGCCAAGAAACTAAAACATGCATTAAAAAAAGTTAAACAAAATGAGTGTACTCAAAAAGTCCTACCGCCCGTTCTTCAATGAATGTCCAGCAGGACGTCCCAGGAGGAAGTTGAGAGGACATGGAGGCTTTCTGGACAGCAGCTGATGGATGGCGGCAGATGAGACTGTAGACTGATGTCGACTCAAGCTCCAGCTGTAGACGTCTTCAAGAAGAAAGACAGTTACTCATTAAATATAAATAAATGTCCTTGAAGATCTGCATTTCAAAATAATTCTTCTTTTATAACTCAACCTCAATGTAAATGTCATAACGCAACTCACAGTGTACTTCAAGGTCCATACAGTCAACATTGACATTTCAAAGTGAATACACATTTCATATACATAATAATCACACAGTTAAATTAGTTGTACAGGGAAATGACGCAGCAGCTCTGCAGAGCCTCACAAACATCTTTCATGAGCCTCTGCAACACGTGCAGCACTTAGCTAGCCTGCAAGCTAAGTGGTTTTACCACATGTTCATGAGTGAAGATAAAGATATTCCTACTGGTTTCATGTGTACCAGCCACATTTCATAATCCCTGCGTGCTCTAGTAGCTAATGTCATTAGCATCATGAGCTACAATCATGAACTCACCGGGACATCAACGTTCACAGTTCTAAGCATCTCCAGGTGAAATCACAGATCCTCTGTCATCTCTCATTAATCATAAATATCAGGGTCCAACTTCCTGCAGGACTGAAACATGGTGGGAGGAGAAAAACAGCAGGAGCAAACTACCATATCAAAGATTGTTTGATGAGAGGGATGGTTACTCTGAGCGTTTTTTTTCCTGCTGAGGTCAAGTGTACCTGTCACTATATCAACCTAAACCTTAAAGAGACAGTAACAGTCTGGCTTATGTTACAGCCCTGACAACAGGGAGAAATAATCACAAGGTGTTTCCTCATAGGGAACTTTGACTCCGGTCAAAGATGTACAAAAATACATCCATCTGCAAGTGTCATATGAGTGAAGTTAGAAAACGTTCATCCTACCTGGTTTATCTGCAATGAAGACTTTATAGTCATTGTTTTTCATAAAATAAAACTGAATCTGCTTTGTTACTGTTCACGTGAGGGTTATATATAAAGTTTGACTGATTTACTTAAGAGCTCTTTTTTTTATATATTGCATATCAGCTATTTCAGAGGTGCTGCACACTCCCCCACCCCCACTGACTGCTACAGAGCGCTGGTCACCTGTTTATTCAAGTTTTATTCATGTTGAATGTATCACGTGTCCAAATCGCACCAAACCTGGCACTTCCTCTGGCAATTTACAATACACATGCAATACACATACAATACACACCAAGTGTTAAGCCGATAAGATGAAGAATTTGCGAGATATGCGCTCCACATACAGACGAACAAAAAGGTTCAATGTATATATAAGGATCCATATTTGAATGGGGATCACCAGCTGAAGTACAGTTTCCTCATTTGCCATTACTCTTATTTTCTTGGGATCAGCTTACTTTGTGAAGGATAAATTAAACCCACTGACAACTGCATACAAATGAAAACAAATTAACAGACATCACATAATATCATCAGGTGATGTGCACACTAACTGTTATTTGACGTTTAGCATTGCTTAGTGCTGCTTTACTATTTATTGCTTTGCTGCTTGGAGACAAATTGCTGTGTGGGAAAATGACACACAAGTAATGGCTGTTAGGGACGAGACCAGCCGAGCTGCCCCAGTGGACTTCAGTGCGAACCAGCAATCATATTTTATATCACTGTCAGTTCTCTGAAGCTTTAGGTCAAGTTCTGCCTCGAGGCAGCTAAAATGTCCTGTGTCTAATGGTCCAGAAGATAACTTCCGATTGATAATCATACATTCATTATATTATCTAAATTGTAATTGTGATTGGATTGTAAATGGATTGTGAAAGGGCTCTGGAGTAATGTAGTTGTTGCTAGCCTACATTTATTCTATATATATATCATACATCCAAAGTTGGCTAGTAAACACAAAGGCTCCTACATCATTAGCGATATCATGATTGATTAATTTTTTTATTTTTAAGACCAATATCTTGCCGACTAGGTCATGTGTTTTTCAGCCTCTTATCACCA
This sequence comes from Hippoglossus hippoglossus, assembly GCF_009819705.1. Lineage (NCBI taxonomy): Eukaryota > Metazoa > Chordata > Actinopteri > Pleuronectiformes > Pleuronectidae > Hippoglossus > Hippoglossus hippoglossus. The sequence continues at coordinate 20,206,100 of NC_047153.1, forward strand.
TGTATTGGTTGGATGACCATTAAATTAATATTTACGAAAATACTAAAATAATTCACAATTCCTTGACTTCTTAAACACTGCCATCAGGTCAAAATGTTATTCTGTCTAACACTTTGGTTCTAGGGAGATTGTACGTGGGCTTGTCTTGTTTGAACCTCATGTCCTAACTTACTATGTGAAGATAGTTATTCTCCTAACAGTCTCCTACTCAGTTGTTAATGTCCAGCTGTCAATATATTGACCCTAACTAAATAATGACCCCAATTAGTTTATTTGTGTTCCGCTCCACAGATATCTCGTCTTCCTGCAGGTTAAGAGGGATCTGTACCACGGTCGCCTGCTGTGCAAGACGTCAGACGCTGCTCTGCTGGCTGCCTACATATTACAAGGTACGACAATGTGATCATTTAAGAAAAGAGACTTTAGCTACACTGTATTTACAAGCAATTCCCCAAAAGGCACAAACATGTCCTCACACAAGACAGGTTGTTGCTACCTTGACTAGAAACACACGTGTTGCAGAGGTTCACTCTGACTGATGTATTCCAGCTAAATGTTATTTCTCATTGAGAATTGCTTTAATCTGAAATAAGCTATTTAAATCTCAGTGTTAGTTGTCATTGTTCATTCTACTTGTGCTCCTCAATCATCACCTCAAACTCTATTTCCAGTAACTATGTAATATTCAGGTTTATGACCTTCTATAGACTCTATATGATTTCCATACGACCCTGGCTTGTTAACAACCAAGTGTGTGTTTGTGTGTATGTGTGTGGGTGTTGTGCAAGCACGGCATGTTGAAGGCTCATTGCTTGTGTTTGATGAGTACCTTGAGAATCTGTTGTGTTTATCATGAATTGACTAATTACTCATTTTAATATCCCCTTCACAGCACAAAAAAACTATACTGACAGTTATTATTCAAATTCAACGGAGAGTCTGTCAGTTCTGCGCAAACGTTTAACATTTTGGCTTCTTTTGTCATGTTGGCTCATCAACATGCTGAGAGGCGAGAAGGAGCAGTTCACCTGTCAATTCTTGCCAAGTAGCTCCTGTCAGCCTTTTCCTTCTCTAACAATCCCAGGATTTACATATTTCTTTCTCTGTGTGTCCTTAACCCACAATACAGAACATCGATATACTGAAAGACACTGGCTGATATTTGCTTATTTGTTATAGGCAAATAAACCTCAATCTTGTCCTCAGAGGTGCTGGAACGTCTACAACACTTATTCAAAACACATTTATTTAACTACAGTTCAGCCTTTCCATGCAACGTAAGGAAAAATAAAAAAGCAGATGACGTTGCTCCTCTCATAGGCGACACAGTATGTCTTAAAGGCGCACTTCACAATTTCAACTGTTACAATATTCATGCAGGGAGATATCTATTCATCTGGTAAAAACCTCAGCATACAGGCTCAACCTTCCTTTTCTATATAGCATGTCTTCACCAGGTGTTTAAGGCTTATATACACACTTTTTGACACTGTTTAACATGTCATCACTTGGTATTACATTACATCTACTTGCTCCACAAAATATAGTTTTGATTGCCTGGGTTGGTGCAGTTCTCTCTACAGAGCAGAGAAGGAGCCAAAACTCTCTGTGTGTTTTCTCCACCATCTGCACTGCAAAGAACACTGGCAGGAGGTATTACACGCCAACTAATGAGTGGAGACGTGGATAAATATTGGAAAAATAGTCTATAAAACGTAATGGTCCACACACATTTTTTGTGTATTCATGTATGTTGTTAAAAGGTACTGTATTCAAACGACTAAATATATACCACACAATAAACCGCAGACAGCTGGCGTTAAAAGTCTTTTATGCAAAGAGGATCTTTGTTGGATTGAGACCTGATGGTTGGCGTTTCTCTGAGTCGGCCTCGGCCTATTCACTGTGCACACTTACGTTATAAGGTGCATTCAAAACCTTGATTTCTTGGTTTCTGCCTTTTATATTGTGTACTTGTTTACTGTGAGCTTTTCTCAGAATGACCATATAGAAATAGAAATAGAAATAGAAACATGCCCCTGGCAGATTAATTAAATACAAAGAAATAAATCAAATAATATTGATATTAAGAACGTACTAAAATAGTTTTTGATATCAAACATTTTTTATGTCAAATTTTTACTTTTATATATGGAACAACCTTTTAGTCAGTAAGTGAGCCATGTGCCCACCGTCGCCATTTGCTCTTGGCAGAAAAGAATATCTCATAAATGTGTAAAAATATCACGTAATGTAAATGTCCATGGAACAATGCTTCTTTACATCTTGATTTTACTTCTTCAAACCTCTCTCAAGACAATACGTAAACTGTGCCTCTCTGCATGCTACCACAGTAGATATTTTGTGATCTTAATGCCCAGAGCAGAGCACATTTAAACTCAACAACACAGCAGCCGGTCCATGTATTATGAAAATCCCCAAAGGGATGTCGCTCACCGTTGTTGGACACAAATAAAATGTAAGATAACGGTTTGGCTACAATGCATTTCAAAGATTTCAGTAATGATTTAGTTTGCTTGCGTAGTTTTAGTAAAGAGTGGTCATTTCTTCTTCAGTCATGATTGATGCCTTAGCTATACAATTTATTTGGAAATAAATGGGTTCAACAAAAAGTCCTCACAGAAAAATTCTAAAATTTCCTTTGTCGTGTCTCTTTTTTTTTACTGTGTTCCAGCTGAAATTGGTGACTACGACCCCGGGAAACACCCAGAGGGCTACAGCTCCAAGTTCCAGTTCTTCCCCAAGCACTCAGAGAAGCTGGAGCGGCGGATTGCTGACATCCACAAGACTGAGCTGATGTAAGGTGACACCTGTCCATTTCCCTGTGTATCCTCCTTCAGAGAGCCGGCACTACAGCTCCCACATGTGCTCTTACAGGGTTTTTTAAGAAATAACACATGAGAGGTCAACACTCGTTAAGGGTGTAACACTGGAGTATCACAAATTTTACATGAAAACAAATTATAAATATTTTTTCCGGTAAAATATTGATATTAATTGGCTAATATCACCTTTAAGTAACAGATTATAAATAATCCAAAACAGTCAGGAAATATAATACCTTTTTTTGGACTTTGACAAACCAAAGGATGACATCTCATATTCACTATGAAAGTAAATATTCAAAGAAATGGAGAGCTACTTAATGGGCTGAGTTAACACCTGTGTTGATGTGGTGTGTGTGTGTGTGTGTGTGTGTGTGTGTGTGTTTGTGTGTGTGTGTGTGTGTGTGTGTGTGTGTGTGTGTGTGTGTGTGTGTGTGTGTGTACTACGCTCTCAGGATTTCCTTCACACTCTGCGTGCCTCTCAGAGTGCAGCTTTAGGGCAGCCACAGACTGCTTCACATGTCTGGATCTGGTCGTCAGCGTCCTGTACACGACAGTGTTTGGTCAATAATTCACCAGTGGCATCATTGCAAAGAACGTTTTGACTGCAGATCGAAGACTGCAAGTGTTTGCCCTCAGTTTTGGAGGGACCTTGCCTCAGGCGGTGATCGCCACCGGTAAAATGAATGTGTTTAAAGAGTGTGAGCTAAGTCAACCATGTCAGCCGGCGGGAATCAGATTTCAGAAGCGTTGAGGTGAAAAATTGACAAGACTTTTACTTCTGTTTGATAATTTTACACTCTGTGGCTCAGGAGAGGGTCATCCAGTAACCAGCAGGTCGGTGGTTTGAACCCCCGGCTTCTCCAGTCTGCATTCTGAATTATACCCCAAATGTTCCTGATGCGTTGACTGTGTGTAAAAGGTGTTGCAAGATGAGAAACTGCTGACTAACCTTCCCATTCTATAGAGAATGTCTTCACATGTCATCACTTGTGAATTCATAATCTCTACTGTGCATATAAACTTGGAGGATTTTGGCTTGTAAATGTAGTTTCCAACAGTGATGACTACCTGGGTTGGTGCAGTTCTCACTACAGAGCAGAGAAGGAGCCAAAACTCTCCATGTACTTCCTCCACCATCTGTAGTCAGGCGTCAGTTAGTAAACTCTGCTGCTACATCTGGCTGCAGCACTGCAGAGAACATTGGCAGCTATTATGATATAGACACGCCAGCTGAATAACTAATGAGTGTAGACATGGAGTTCCTTCTATAAAACGTACTGGTCCACACACATTTCCCCTGCATTCATGTATGTTCTTAACAGTTTCTGCCATGCAGCAAAGAGCAAAATACACTCCACCAATGAACCACAGTCAGCTTGTGTTTAAGTCTTTTAAGCAAAGAGGATCAAAACCTTGATTTCTTGGTCTCCGGCTTGTGTATTTCAAATACTGCAAGTACTGACTGCTTTTCAAACACTCAGTACATACAGTATTCAAGGTCAGGGCGCTCACAGATAGAGACGTAAACGTGCCCTTGGCAGAGTAATTGAATACAAAGAAAAACATCTCGTGATATTGATCAAAAGAAATTGGTGCAGTTTTTCGTATCAAAAATACTTGATATCAAAGTTTGACTTTCACAAGTGTTTCTTTCTGAATCCTGATGGTAAAGGTGTAGCATGTGATTACCATGGTACAGGATGGGTGGCTCCACAGTCCACACAGATTCTTCTACATGAGCAGGGCCATCACACGTGACACTTCCATGGGAACATGTTTTTGCACTTGGCCTTGGTGTGTGAGAGGTGCTGTATGAAAATCAAAAATTGATGCCATTTGTATTATTAGTCTCCTGGACGATTGGTATGTCAGGCTCCTCTTGACACAGTTTTTTATCAGGCGACTGTTCGGGTTGCTCAGTCAGGTTCACTAATGTTGCTTTGCTTTCAAATCAAAATCAAATCAAATCAGACTTTACTGTCATTTTACCAGACATACAACAGTCGTGCAGGCAGAAGGAAATCAAGAAACACACATTGTCCCTGCGTCCCAACTATTGTAAATATAATAGATAACATAAAATGTCCACCTTAAACGAGCCTGTGAATTAAAAACGTTATGAAAATGTAAAATGTTAAAATAGTAAAATATATTGACCTTGCTCACATCCTCGTGTCCGACTGGTGTCACAGCAGGATGTGTAAGCATCTGCTTTTGCCTCCTGTAGTCCAAAGACCCCGATCAATGAGAGAGGTTGTGTGAGAATAAAAATTAACATATCTTTATCTTTGTTACATGGCCACCCCCTGACGTCATGGCTTTTCCTTTTTTTAACTATCACCAGGCTGGCAGAATCTACAGGCCCACACGGTTTGGCTGAGATTAAGTGTACTCACATATGATTCTCAGTGAGGATTAGAGAGACAACAGACTGATTTTTAATCCTTTATTTCTTTTGGTCCGTATCAACCTCCGGCTACAGCTGCTTTAAGAACATTAGTAACAGCGTTGGTCTCTGTCCTGGGAAAGATCGGATCAGACAGGCCTCTGAAATATTACACAGCTTGAGTTTTATTCTTTTGACACAATAACCATATTTGATTATCAGACTAAGATTGCGAGTTGAGATTTATTCCTTATAGGGACACACACCCTGCTGAAGCACATAAGAACATATATTCAGTCACACGATGTCTGAGGTGATGGATGGTTGTGACAATCCAATTAACAGACTTATTGTTTTGTTTGATTGTTTGTTTGATTGATAGTTTTTTTTCTTCCAGAGGTCAGAGTCCCGAAACGTCAGAGCTCAACTTCCTCCAGAAGGCTCAGATGCTGGAGACATATGGAGTGGACCCTCATCCATGCAAGGTGGTCTTTGTAATATAAACCTATTCTGTAATTAGAAGCTTCTGAGGAAAAACAAATTCATGACTTAAATTTGAAAGTATTTTTTAGTTGGTAATTTTTTTCTTTTTTCAGTGTATATCAAAATTCAAATCTCACCAATATTTAAAGTTCTGCTGCTACAATAACAAAACCTATGGATGTGTGTTGTCTGTCAGGATGTGTCTGGCAACCCTGCGTTTCTGGCTTTCACTCCTTTTGGATTCACTGTGCTGCAAGGAAACAGGAGGGTCCATTTACTCAATTGGTGAGTTCAGATGAAAAGTTATAACTGGACGTGGTGAGAACATGTATGAAAGATTAGTCGCTAGATAATTAAGTGAAAGGTCAGAGCATGTGTGTTTGTTTCTGGCCACAAGAGAGAGCCAGTCTTAGTGGCTGCCGTGTCAGTGGGTAAATACATCATTTAAACAGCATATTAATTGTCCTTATATCCACAATTCAAATTCCTTCCTGCATTAATCCATATAGATCAGCTGTACTCACTTCAAAATAAGTGATTCAGATAGTGTTGTTTAAGGTGCCAGAACAAGAATATCTTAAAATCTGTTCAAACAGCTTGTGTGTGGCCTAATCCCAGTTATATGAAATCCAAATTATTACTGTTGTAATGTTTTTTCATTGTCTTTAGAATTTAGATTCTTCCTTTTTCCTACTTTCATCAAATCTCCCAATGGAATAAACCTAATCAGTCATTTTACAAAATGTCTGGGAGGCCTAATGTATTGTGTGAAATGTTGTGGAGGAATAAAAATAGATCCACGATCTGAAAATGTATAAGTGCAACTAATTTGTTCTGCTGATATAAATTTGATTGATTCTGAGCCACATGTCCATGAGCCAAAAAAATCAGAAAACAGACTTGGAGCTTTTATACTGTGGCTCCTGATGAAACTCGTACCAGTCTGCCAGGAACGCTGCTGTGAGTTAAATGTGATTTGGCCTTAATCATTGTGTCGTGATGATGGCTTCATGCAGCCGGAGCAACATTTGTCCGCAAACGTATCTTTGTGTTGCACAAATGAGTGTGAACGAAACAAAAAGTGGAATATGAGTCACCTTTTCAAGACGGCTGAGTCGACAAGCTGTGACGCTGAATGCTCATGTTTTCAGACTCCGAGGTGTGTTCTTGTAGAAATCTGTTTTTTCATCTCTTGCAGGTTATTCTTGTAATTTGTAATTCTTGTAATATTCTTTAATCAATGTGTCTAGACTTTTCTCCTCTGAAATGAACGACTGTTGGGTTTATTAATGTGCCTCCAGCCAAAATGAATATTTTAGCACCTTTTCTCCACTCACTGTTGCGCCCTTCTCTCTCTTCCCCCTCTGCCTCCGCTGCCCTCTTTGATTTTGTTTCTGCTCCTCCTTCATCTTCTGTCTTTCTTTTTATTTGACTTTGTTTCCATCTGTCATAATTTTCTTCTTCTATCTCAGGGAGGAGGTGACCAAACTCAAGTTCGAAGCAAAGACATTCCACATATATGCAAATCAGAAGGAGGTAGGCGTGCATGCATTATTAAATTGCTGCCTTTTCTGGCCTGTGGAGCTCAGGAAGTTAAATGACTGTGTCCTTGTTTAATGCACGGAGACACTGTCGCTGGGAGCTAAAGTAATCTGTGCTTTATACAGAGGTAACTAGGAAATGATTGGACAAAATGTGTGTTAGCTGTGTGTTAAAGCAGAGTGTGAGAGTTGGTTAATATACTGTATATTCTGCAAATTCTTAAGGGTGATTATTCCTTGTATCCAAGAGCTCAGTAAGTCTGAGAGTTTAAATGTCAGGGACAACTACAGACATTTTCTCTTTACATGGAGGAAATGTCAATTTGATGAAGGATTTAGGAGCTTTAATTAAAATAATCTTAACATCCATCGGTATCAGAAAAGTGTCTTAATATTTAGTTCAGTCAAACACATGTATTATACATATGGGTTCATGTGCTGGACTTGTTGCAGGATAAGAAGATCATACTGACTTACTTTGCACCGACACCTGAGGCCTGTAAGCATCTGTGGAAGTGTGGAGTCGAGAATCAGGCCTTCTTCAAGTGAGTTGCTCGACCTGCGAACATTGACTTCTGAGAGGTTTTAACTTTGTTCCAGTTTATGATTGAATTCATGATTTCTCTCCCCATTCACTCACAGGCTGGAGAAGTCGAGTCAAGTCCGAACTGTGTCCAGTAGTAATCTCTTCTTCAAGGGGAGTCGCTTCAGATACAGGTATCAAACACACACAGATAGGACTCTATCATTGAACTCTATCATCAGAAATACTACATGTTTACATACTGACAGCTTTCTGTATAAGTTTTCCCAGAACTGTGAAAATATTCTGGGTGTTGAATTGATTGTTTTGTATAAATCTGTTTGATCAAGAGTTTCTTTGTTTTCTCAGTGGAAAAGTTGCAAAGGAAGTAATGGAACAAAGTGCCAAAATTAAAAGAGACCCTCCTGAGATCCACAGGTAAGTCAATCTTCATATTTGTAAGGAATTCTTCATACATTTCAAACCCTCTTGGTGTTTCCAAGAGTCCCACGTGCACGTGTTTCTGTTATTTAGGGCCGGTATGGTACCAAGTAGGAGCTGTCCGTCCATCACCCACGGCCCTCGTTTGACCAGTGTACCCAGGACCCGACGTAGAGCTGTGCACATCTCCATCATGGAAGGTAGAGCACACACGCACACACACACACCATACACACACAGATACAAGAGTAGATAAATACTTAAGTCTGGTTGAACATTCAAAAAGCATGGCATCGTAACGCTGAGGAAGTCATTTTGTAATGTGTGAGTACAGTTTCCACACATATCCGCACATGTGTAATAATGTCCGTACTGTATCATAACTAATGGCAGCTTGTCAAGCACATGCATCTGTAGCTAAACCTATAGTCACCCGTTAAGATCCCAGAACTATCCACAACGCACATGTGCAAAAGTCCTCTGCTTGAAAAGCCCCAGCTTCAGTCAACAGGACACAGCCACGCCCACGAAAATGGCAGAAATGGCAGACACAAGACTGGCAGTCAAGCTCGTCTCCAGAGACAATAGCCTGCTGCTGCCACAGGTGGGCAGTAGATTGTAAGATCCTGTATGGGACAGAAAGCTGTTCTGAGATACGAGGAGTGATATCACACTTTGTTCTAATTGATTAGAAACAGTATCCCTTCTAATTAAACTAGCTGAGACGGTTGCTTGTCCTGACTGAACGCCGCTGCTGTTAGATTTCTTAACCATTGATAAACCACTGTTATTGAGATGTGAAGGTTTAGCCTACATGTTGTCTCTGGGACCCAGGCTCTTGGCTGAGGCCCTGGGCTCTTCTCCTTGTTTAAAATTCTCTCACTCTCAATTGCATTATCTAGAGCTCAGGTGTTACAGCTGACTTAACATGTGGATTTCTTATTTATTTTTTTAAATAAAAGTCAGACAAACACTACACTGATGGCTCCCAGCAAATTGTATTTACCAGGCATTGGTAAAAACTAAAGAAACGGATATTGAATTCAATTTGCTGGGAGCCATCAGTGCACTGTGAGGATCTTGTTTGACTGTTGCCTTTGGTGTGTGTTATCGTACCCCCTGGCAACTGCTGGAGTGCCCCCCCCCCCCCCCCCCCCCCCATGGTACACGTGCAGCAGTGTCGGGGAATCACCTTTTTCTTCTATGTGATTTGATCTGCAGTGGATTTAACACCTACAGTGCAAATATTTCTCGGGTATTAACTCACAAAATCTGAAACTTTTTTCTCCCTCCTTCTCTCTTGGTAGTGTTGCTTTCTGAAACACACACACACACACACACACACACACACACACACACACACACACACACACACACACACACACACACAAGCTGAGGAGCGCCCGTCAGCCTGTGGCCTCAGGCATTATTTTGACATGAGAAAGTCATGCTGTCAGTTTACAAAGGGCACTTATTCTACCCTCTTTCCTCCAACAGGCTATTAACCTTTTACCAGCGCTGCCTCTGTGAGTCAGTTTGCTGTTTGTTTAATAGCCTGAATAAAACCAAATGAACTTTTAGTATGTTTACAATAAGATAAAAATGGGTATTTAGTCACAGTGGCCCCTCTTGTCATTGACACAGAGAGCAGGAACCCCTGTGTTTTGTCCGGTTGCTCTGTCTGTGCTGGTATGTCCACTGGTAATATTATCTCTGGCTGAAAATAGCTCCTGCTGTCAGCGGCCATGCTGTGTGTGTCACAGCTGACAGCAGGGGGGGGCACGAGGTGAACTGTGGCCCAAGTGGAACACATTCCTGTGCCTTGTCTTTCAGTCTCTGTCCGTCTCTCTGTGTCTCTATGGCTGTCGGCCTGCCTATGGGAGGAGGGGGTGCTGCTTAGCCTGGCTGCCTGCCGACACGGTTGTGGTGAGGCGGTGGGAGGAACGAGCAGAGAAACAGTTGTAAGACAGAGATAAAGAAGAGAATAAAAGAGCAGTGAGTTGGAAGGCAGCTAAGGTTCCGCAGGTGTTTGTTGCTCCTTTTGCACCATGGTGAAGTGTCTGATCCGGATCAAGACCAAGGTGAACGTTCACCTGCGCATGATCAACCATTGTTACCGAGATGTGACGGTGCGCGTGCTGTCTATGGGACCCCGGCTCCTGGGCAAGGCCCTGGGGGTCCTACCGATCGTCCCTGCTCTCCCTGGGGGATCCTTGAGCTCAGGCTCGGACCCTGGAGTGGGACAGAGCTCCAGGACCCCTTCCAGGCTCACTGTCCCACCCCAGCTCCAAGGCTGCCAGCCAGCAGGTAAACAGCTATGAATGGTTATGGATAGGATTGAAAAGAGCAGCTGGGAAAACTGTCTCTGTTCAAAATAGGGAAACAGTGATTCAAAGATTTCAAATAGTACATTTCAAAGGTTTGTTCCTATGGTGTTCCCTTAGTATCACGTCAAATTATGGAACTATACAATAAGATGGAAATATGTACGGTCTTGATCTGGCTATGTAAAGTTTCTTGAGGTGATATATGTTGTGATTACAGCGAGAAGATTAGGATCAAGTGAATGTATAGAAAATGTTCTCAGAGGTCGTTGATCTGTTTCCTGTTTACTTTAGGGTCAGAGTTGAGTATTTCATTACATGACGGGACAATTGGATCTGTTTCTTAAGAATAGGCAATGACAAGTTAGTCATTTAAAACTAAATCCTTCTTCCCCTTTGGCCATATATACGAAAAATAAATGTTGGCACAGTGAACACAGTGTTCCTGATGTTCTGGCAGTGCAGCAAACCTGCCTCTGAATCAAAAGGGCTGAATGAATTTCACTTTGGAAATAATTAAATGAAAAGTGAAAATGTTTTTTAAGTGGCTTCAAAAACAGGGACATGCTCTTCGAGGTTACTGAATAGAAAATGGAAAAGTAAACTATGGTTTGACGTGCACAGACAGAGTCTAATATCAGAAAAAAAAGGTGCTGTGGTGAATTTGTTCCAGTAATAAATTTGAGATTAGATTAGATGAGGTTTCAATACATTCCCAAAAAATTGTGGGACTCGATTTCCTTCAAATGCTTAAAGGAGGTTGTGTTTTCACCCCTTTGCGTTGGAGGGTCTGTTGGTTTCTCTGCAGGATGACACAAAAACTACTGAACGGATTTCCACGAAACTTGTAGAAAGGATGAGACATGGATCAGGAAAGAATCCATTCAAATTTGGCGTGGATCTGGAAAACGGGCAAATCAAGGAATCTTTTTTTTTCACTTTTTTACTCTTTTGGCTCTTTTGTAATTTTCATCGATTTCCTGGAGAATAATAAATGGATCTTGATGAAAAGCGATGGCAATAAGGATTTTATGATCTGCATTGTTTTGTTCGCTTAGTTATAAGGTGTGAATGAATGGAAGAGGACTGTCAGGCCTTGGTGGAGGTATATTTTCTACTGAGTGCCATTCTTTTATGGTACGGTTGGTTTCCTTCGTGTGTGAGGGAGGAGATAATCTTTAAACTCATTTATTTCCACTTTGGTATCAGAGTCATGTCAGATAATCTATCATGAACCCTCTGCTGTTGGTTTTCAGGTTTGGAGTCCCTTCGAGACAGCGCCCACTCTACGCCTGTGCGCTCTGTCTCCCACGGTGACTCCTTCATGTACTCCCGGCGCCAGCTGATAGACGGCAGCGAGGCAAGCACATCAGCAGTCATCTCCGACGAGGCCTACAGCCCCTCAGACAGCATGCTGCCCACACCTGTGGCTGAACACGGCGCAGAGATGCCATTGGCTCGTAACCTCAACGGATCTACCTGCAGCAAGGACGAGGAGCAGGAGGCAAAGGCAGGAGTATCAAAGAAAGAGCAGGCGGCAGAGTTCGGGCCTGGCAGGAGAGCGTTGCGAATGGTCAGGAGCAGGCCGTCACCACCCAGCGACGTCGAGGAGCTGAACAAATTTGTCCTGAGCGTGTTACGTCTATTTCTGGTCACCATAGGATTGCTGTTCGCTCTGCTGCTGCTCCTCATCATGCTGACTGAGTCCGACCTGGACATAGCCTTCCTGAGAGACATCCGCAAGACACCTGAATTCCAGCAGTTCCACTTTGAATACTTCTGCCCTCTGCGGCGCTGGTTCGCCTGTAAGTTACGTTGGATGGGAGGTTTCCTTGTCAGCCAGTGAGGCGAACTGAAGGATGCAGAGACTGAATGACACAACACAGGCCTCCACTGAGATAGGACACGTACCACAGACTGACAGAGGCCGGTCAGGAGAGACGGTGAGAGGAGGGAAAAGGACAAATGTGGCAGCCCTGTTCCCAACATGGACTCAGCTTTTACCCAGGAAGGAGTTCCTGTCACAGAGCCATGGACTGTCCCTTGACTAGCCTTGTTCGACCATCACTGCGAGGAAAGTAAATCATATTTTTGGGAAATTATTTATTCTTATCATTTTTACACAAAGTCACAGCAACAGGGTTTAATTTAAACACTGAAAGGGACAAGCAAGTCTGACAGACTTCACCTAATCAACCACCGATAACAGTTGCCTTTATTTTTGTATAATTTATGTGTTGTGACATTATTGTTAGGCAGAATTTGATGTGTTGGGGTGTGCATTTTGTTGAGCTGCACGTTTTGTTGTCTTTAAAGTTTTGAGAGAAGGCGATGGGACGAGGGTGCGGTCTAGCTCGTTTCGTCACATCATTTCAAAGCCAACAACAACATTTGTGATGATTAAATGTTGTTATAGTCACTTCTAAGACTAATAACTGCTGTTTGGAGTTGTAACAGGAACCTGGGTTGTATGTGTGTGTGTGTGTGTTTGGGGGGATGTTAAAGAAAGTGTGAGCAAATCTGAGCAGCACTTAGCGAATGTAGATCGAGTAAAATAATATTTGCTGATATTATATTTTTTTCCATATAATTTTTAGACAGATGTGTGGAATCTGCTGTGTAGAACAAAGATAATTTAACATATTTCAAAGTAATTGACAACTTTCCTGAATTCTTCTGATGTGGTAAACAACCACACATCTGCCATATGAAATTTATTTGCAGTAGCTATTTGACCCTGGAGAGATTTCGGTGCTTCCCATAGACTGAATATAAAGATGGATGATGTGTCTCCATTTCTTCCTGTTGTGAAAAAAAGGAAGCCAAAATATCTTGGATACGGTTGCTGCCATCTTGCACTTTTGGCATAATTTGGACCCAGAGTCTGCGGCGTAACTATTGTGGTGTGGAGCTGTGGTATCAATGTCCAGCTAATACACATGCCCGACTAATCACGAGTAAGTCTCAGCTGTCAGTCATGATGTTTCCCCTGTTTTAATTCCATCAAATAACTGACACTTTTTTCTTAAAAAATGACAGTTGAGGATAAGCATGGCTTTTGCAAATTTGAAGTTTAAATTTAACATATTAGGAGACATGTTAAACATGTTAAGAGTTTAAACGATACCTAACATGAATATACAAGTATAAATAAGTACAAAACCCAGATGTGGTCAGGCAGAAAAATGCTGCCAAAGGCACATTTTATTTCTAATGTACCCCATGCGTCGCCAGGTGCTTCCTTCCTTTACACAAAATTCGCTGCATGTCCCACTGTCGGAATCCTTCTGCGTCACCGTTTATCTTTAGGCATTTTGTTGTTGTGTCGACTCAAGTTTGAGGTTACTACTAGCTAACTGTAAGCTAACATTACTTGCTGCCAGAGCCATGTAAGAGTGTGTTGCCACCAGAGTTAAGTGTAATGACAACTTGCACGTTGCCTGTAAGCAGGGCAACTATTTCAGTACTAAGCTCAGGCACTGAAATTGGTGGTAGGTACCGACCAAGTAGAGAATGGTGGCATTTCAGTACCCAACCCTAATTTAAACTAAACTTACAGGGGGAAATGAGCAGTTGAACACACTACAGTATGATAAGATCGACCTAAAATCATATTGACGCGTACTTTGACTTTTTACTTTAGTCCATGTCCCATCCACTAACATGGACGAGGTGGGGTTCATGGCATGTACTGCAGCCAGCCACTAGGGGGCTATCAAGAGGATTTGGCTTCACTTTTGGCAGCTGTCATGTCGTCCATCTTTGTATACAGTCTACGATGCTGCCCTGTTAGAAGCCTCGTATAATTTTTTGAAATAAAAATCGTGGCTTAATTTGTGAGACGTGTGTTAACAGTTTGCTCATGTTAAGACTTAATTTTGTTCAGATCACCAATACACTTTCATTGTCCAACAATCATTAAATAAGTCTTTGTAAGTATAGAAGTAACAGAAATGGTAGGTTTCCTGATTTTATTAAGTAGCAGCCAAATAATGATAATAACTACAATCAAACGTGTGTTTAAGGAGCAGTTGTCACTTTGCCGTAGTTACTTTTACAGTAGTTGTAAAAGGGATGGAACTATGTGAGCTAGCACTGTAGTGATAGTGAAGTGTTTGGTTAGCTCTATGATTCCGTAGAAGGAGTTAATCTTGATGTGCTGTACTGTTAATATGAAATATTTTTCCATTATGGTTAATCTGACCTTGTTTGACCTTTGTAACTGCTCAGATTACAACTATTTTACCACAGTAGAGAGTTAAGAGCCAATTGTACTAGTTTTAATTATTTTTTAATTCAAGACCCATGTTCCATTTGAGTTTAGCCTGATGTGTTTAAATGTATACAGTCCTCTGCAAAGACAGAATTTATTTAAATCATGTTTTTGTACAAACTGATGTCTGGTTAGCACAGACTTCCTCACAGTGACATTTAATGGACTTTGAAGAGTTATTTTTCAAGTGTGGATATACGGTTTTCAGCCCTGCACCCGCCTAACAAGAGAGCCTAAGATAAGTCATGTTTACTTCAATCTTCATCGTCGTACCTACCAAAGAAACCTCTGTTGTCTGTTTGTGTCAACAGATGGGAACTCTGATAGTCTGCCGTGTTTCTCCAGCCTTATTCTGTTGCTTCACATGTTAGCCTACAGCCCAGAGCGACCAACAGCATACTGGAAAACCACAAGTCAGTTTGTGACCGTTAACTTCAACAAACCTGTGGCTGCTTCATCAGGATATACAGTGTGTAGGTATATGTATGTGTCGGTGGTAATTCAGATTACCAAGAATATGGATTTATTATTCATGCAACATGAGGAGAGGTTTTGGGTTGTGATTGGCTGCAGGGTTCAGTACGTCCAGGGGCGGTTTTGGAAAGTTACAGTAATAATATTCTAATCTAAAAAACCTCCACAGGCTAAACGTTATATGAAAACAATACTATGAGAAAGTCTGTGTGTTATTATTAAACGTTATTTTTGTACAGTACTGAAATCTTCTAATTCAGCAATGATGAAATGAGCAGAAATATTAAAATTTATTTTTCTCTATTTCTTTTCCTTTTTGGTGCAGAGTTGGATGTGGGTAATAGGAATTATTGACTGATATATTTATATTTAATAGAAAACCATATTTTGCAGGTGATTGTCAAACTTCAAACTGTATTTGCTTTTATTTAAGATGGTGCTCTGTGGTTTTTAATTTAAGTGAAAGAACTTTAATTTGAAAGTCTCATTTTATGTCCATGTGTATGAGAATAATACAGCATAATTTGAGCAATAAATGAAATAATAAATGAGAGATAATGTAATAATGAAAACCAATAATAATGAATTGCAAACCACTGTTTGTCTCTGTCTGCCGGACGTGAAAAATGTCTTGAATCTTGTTGAGAAGCTGGAACAGCCTGTAAATGTATGTGTGAAGGGAACAATGTTGGGTGATGCTCTGTGGTGCACAGATATTTTTCTGCAAAGTATCAATTGTTCTAAAAAGAAACTTTTCATGTAAATCCTGTTTGGTCATTGCCTAATCCTAGATCTGCCCTCTTTAGACTTGTTTTATAGAAACAGATGAATTGTGTGAAAATACATGTAAATGAACTCAACACATGACAGTAAATCATTTTCACATGATTCCAATCAGGTTTCGCCAGTGAAAGCAAAGCAGTTTGTATTTTTAGCCATTTCAAAAACAGCATAAGTAGCATACTCAACTACCTGACTCTTTCTTTGTGCAATGTAGTTTTATCTTTTTGTATTGCTTTGACTGTTTCAGATCCCCTGAACCACACATTTAAAAAAGGGTGAGAGCTCGGATGGCAGGCAACTTTGGTTGCTTGTAGCTTTACCGAATAATGTGAACAGGAATAATGTCTCAGATGTGGTCTTACTGTCAGACTGCTCCCTGTACCATGGTCCCACACATGGAAATGTCTCTGTAAGCATGTGGTCTGCATTTATTACCTCCAACAAGGCTGCTTCTTTCCACCACTGACTGAATACTGGTGTCCTCGATTTATGAATAAATATAATCTATTCTTGACATCCAGCAGTCACTGTGGCTACAGGTTCAATGTTGAATTCACAGAGGTAAATGATCGACAGCATGACATAGTTCCTTCTGAGGCTTTTCTGTGTCCCTGTTCTTTCTTTCTCTCTGTGTCCCTGTTCTCTCCCAAACCATCCAAACTAAATGCCTAACCATAACTTAAACCTAATTCTATCCATAAACCTAAACCCAAGTCTTCACCCTAAAACAGCCCTTTGAAGAAGAGAGGAGCGGCTCTATTGGGTCTCAGCTTAAAATGGTCCTCACTAAGCAATTAGTGCAGGAACACACACACAGACGGTTTATGTTACAATGCTGCCATCTTCAGGAGCCGACGATAGTACCACTGCAGAGACGAACCGAGAACATTTTTTAAACGTTAAGTATAAAAACTTTGTATATTTATTATTTCTGCTTCAAAAGTAACGTAACAAAACATGAATTTAACACCATCGACTTAAGAGATTAGAAATTGTTTGGATTGTGGAGACCTGTTTAAGTGTAACTAGTAACAAATATGAGAACAGAAAAAACTGCCTTCAGTGTCGGTACATTTTTCATTGCTTTTTCACATTATGTTGAATCCAACTGAATTGAATTAGTTACCCAACTTAACTGGTTACTAAAACCCACACTGATCTGTATCAAGTTAAATCATAAAACTGAAGTAACTGATGTATTTTTAGAGGCTACATACAGTGAATGACAGATCACGTGTGTGACATTAAATAAAACTTTATGAGCTGGTTAGTCAACATCAACAAAACAAAAAAAACAGCAGAATCACATGAGGATTGAAAAGTTCAGGAGACGTGATCTCAAAGGGACCGAGTCTCCTCAGGAGTAGGGAGAGGAAGGAAGATAAACAGCTGTTAGCGGGAAGTACAGCTGTAAATCTGACACATCTGGAACAAAACTGAGCTTTTTGTGGCTGTTGTACAATCACTGTAACAGGATTAACACATCCTCTCCATTATTAACACTGGCAGAGGCATCATTAAGAACATGTTTTGAGGCAGAGTGTTGAATTAAAGTGGAAAACAACCCTGAGGAAAACCTTGTTGCTTCAGAGAACGTCAGAGAAAGGCAACTGAAGGTGATGGTCAAACATGTTTTGGTCTCAGTCAGAGAAGACGTGCAGGCGGCCTGATGAGTTGGCCCCCAGGAGGGCGTTCCTAGTGGGGTGGAGAGCAGTGACGGACAGCACTGTGGTAAGGTTGTCATTGTCACTGAATGAGTGCTGAAGCCGCCCACTTTCGTGGAACACCTGTACCCTGCGAGGCCTCAACATGCTGCCCACGACAAAGCACTCTTCCTGTTTGGGGTCCCACACTGCTGATAGTTTGCTCAGCCAGCGGCCCGTGTGCATGTCATGTCTGAAAATTGAGAGGACAGGTTGTCAGCAAGTTGAGGTTACACAGGTATGAAAACACAGAAAAGAAAAAGAACAGGACATAGCATGAAGTAGGTGAATTAACAACTGTTCCAAGTTCAAACGTACTCGATCTTTGTCAACAAGGGAGATTGTGTGGCCATTGCAGATGTGTCATATATTCTGTGAAAAAAAAAAAAAAGAGGACAAATTGAGCTGGGATAGAAAAATTGACCAGCAAATACAACACAATTTTTCAAAGTGCTGAGGTGGCTGCACCTTATGTGGTTATCCATACAGGAAGTGAGAACTCTGTTCCCCGTGTGAGGGGAGAAATAAGCGCTGGATATGCTCAAAGAGTGGCCGTGCAGCTGGGAGACTGCCTGGCATTTTGTTTGCTTCAGGCATCTGCTGTCGTAAATACTCACTATCCTGTAGACAAGATTAAAACATCAACATCAGAAACAACAGACTGACAGAAGATTTTAAATTCAAAATGTCATTAAAGTCCATATTCAGCCATACTTGCTTTCTGCCACGGCAAAGTAGTGCTTCTGCACAGGGTGGACACTGACACAACGCAGGCTCTTTCGGTCCAGTGAGTGGACGGACTCATGGGAGTTTCTGCAGAGAAAGAAATCACCAGTACTCATCATTATATTCATATTTGAAGTTAATCCATACTGCTATTCCTCAACATCATGGAAAGAGTTTAAAAACTTCCATAATGTGTTACCCTGGGGTGCGCCTGTCAATGATGGCAACATCTCCATACCAGTTCCCGACGACTAGTGTCAAACAGTCATGAGACATGAAGTCAAAGGTTTTCAGGCCATTTTTAATGTCATACACCTGGAACAATAAACACACAGACACACATCTAATGTTAATCGCTCAACTTTAGACTAAAAGTGCTGCACAGATTATCTTATTATTTTTATCTCCAGAAAATGTTGCATTCAATCAGTTTACTTTACAACTTCTACAATATTTATTTAAAGGGGACATAGCATGCAAATTCCACTTTGTTAGTGCTTCTACACGTTAATGTGGGTATCTGGCATGTCTACCAACCCAAAAAACACTCACGCGTTTTGTTATGATTCCTCTAAGTCAGAAACGTCATGCTTGAGTGACTCGAATGAGCTTCCTGGGTTTTGTGTCGTAACAAGGCACTGGAAGTCTCCCTACATGGCCTTGGCCCACCCCCCACCTCATCCCCCCCCCCCCACACACACACTCGTTACGCCGGGTTTACACCGGACGCAGCGAGGCAGCGCAGCGCCGTTCCCAAGCACGCAGCCGCCTGGCTGTTCACACGGGACGAGCATTTCTCCGCTGGTCAGCCCGCGATTCACTCACATGTGGCATTTGTCTGGATCGTTGGGACTGGGAGGCTGTAGCAGTTGCTCGGGCGCGACCGCTCGCTCTCCCATGCGTGAGCTGGAATTTGTGTCAACGCCACACAGCCAGCAGTGTGGAAGACTTCCGCAGTGTTCAGCGCTACTGTAACACTGGCACAAACACACAGAGCCCCCCCACTCGTTACGTCGGGTTTACACCGGATGTAGCGAGGCTGCCAGGCAGCGCAGCGCCGTTCTCAAGCGCGCAGCCGTCTGGCTGTTCACACGGGACGTGCATTTCTCCGCGCTGGTCAGCCCCATAGACTGTATATATACAGTGCCTTGCATAAGTATTCACCCCCTTTGGACTTTTCTACATTTTGTCATGGTATAACCACAGATTAAAATTTATTTCATCGTGAGTTTATGTAATGGACCAACACAAAATAGTGCATCATTTGGAAGTGGGGGGAAATATTACATGGATTTCACAATTATTTACAAATAAAAATCTGAAAAGTGTTGAGTGCATATGTATTCACCCCCTTTACTGTGAAACCCCTAACAAAGATCTGGTGCGACCAATTGCATTCACAAGTCACATTTGCAAGTCACATAATTAGTAAATAGGGTCCACCTGTCTGCAATTTAATCTCAGTATAAATACACCTGTTCTGTGACGGACTCAGAGTTTGTTGGAGATCATTACTGAACAAACAGCATCATGAAGACCAAGGAGCTCACCAAACAGGTCAGGGATAAAGTTGTGGAGAAATATGAAGCAGGGTTAGGTTATAAAAAAATATCCAGAGCTTTGAACATCTCTCTGAGCACCATAAAATCCATCATAAGAAAATGGAAAGAATATAGCACAACCGCAAACCTACCAAGAGGAGGCCGTCCACCCAAACTGAAGAGTCGGACAAGGAGAAAATTAATCAGAGAAGCAACCAGGAGGCCCATGGTTACTCTGGAGGAGTTGCAGAGATCCACAGCTGAGGTGGGAGAATCTGTCCACAGGACAACTATTAGTCGTCTACTCCACAAATCTGGCCTTTATGGAAGAGTGGCAAGAAGAAAGCCATTGTTGAAAGGGATCCATAAAAAATCCCGTTTGGAGTTTGCCAGAAGCCATGTGGGAGACACAGCAAACATGTGGAAGAAGGTGCTCTGGTCAGATGAGACCAAAATTGAACTTTTTGGCCTCAATGCAAAACGCTATGTGTGGCGAAAACCCAACACTGCCCATCACCCTGAGCACACCATCCCAACAGTGAAATATGGTGGTGGTAGCATCATGCTGTGGGGATGCTTCTCTTCAGCAGGTACAGGGAAACTGGTCAGAATAGAGGGAAAGATGGATGGAGCCAAATACAGGGAAATCCTTGAAGAAAATCTGATGCAGTCTGCAAAAGACTTGAGACTGGGGCGGAGGTTCATCTTCCAGCAGGACAATGACCCTAAACATACAGCCAGAGCTACAAAGGAATGGTTTGGATTAAAGAATGTTAATGTCTTAAAATGGCCCAGTCAAAGCCCAGACCTCAATCCAATAGAGAATCTATGGCAAGACTTGAAGATTGCGGTTCACAGACGGTCTCCATCCAATCTGACTGAGCTTCATCTTTTTTGCCAAGAAGAATGGACAAACCTTTCCATCTCTAGATGTGCAAAGCTGGTAGAGACATACCCCAAAAGACTTGCAGCTGTAATTGCAGCGAAAGGGGGTTCTACCAAGTATTGACACAGGGGGGTGAATACTTATGCACCCAACAGATGTCAACTTTTTTGTTCTCATTATTGTTTGTGTCACAATAAAATTTATTTTGCACCTCCAAAGTACTATGCATGTTTTGTTGATCAAACGGGAAAAAGTTTATTTAAGTCTATTTGAATTCCAGTTAGTAACAGTACATAATGGGAAAAAGTCCAAGGGGGGTGAATACTTATGCAAGGCACTGTAAGGTCAGCCCGCGATTCTGCTTTCTCCGCTTGTTGTTGTACCCGTTGAATATCGGGGTTCGGGGGTAAATGATGGTCTTCATAGCCCCCCCCACCCCTCTCTTTCTCTGTCTATCTGCTTGTGTGCTTGTAGTGGATGGGCAGAGGGGGACATTTAATTATGTGATTGGGAAAATTAAAACTCCAGAACAACAGAAGGGGAATACAAAGTATGGGATGCATATTTGATAATTTATATCATAAAATATGTAATTTATATCGTTTAAAATCATGGGGGGAGAGGGGGGAGGGGGGAGCTGGCTCATTAGCATTTAAAGGAACAGGCACTCAAAACAGGTCACTCTGTGGAGGGCTGTTTTAGACAGGGTAAAAAGGGTGCTGTTTTAAATGATCCTTGTGGTATTTTGACCAAAGTATGTTACAGACATTTCATTAAGACCCCAAGGAACCATATCAACTTGTGGTAAAATGGGCATGCTATGTCCCCTTTAAAAGATAAATAATTTCTTTAAACAGAATTATCTCACGTCGTCAAAGACTCCTTTCTCTATATCCATACAGCGAAAAGACCCGTCATAGCTGAGACTCAGCAGCTGGGTGGCATGCGCCCTGGAGAATGCCATACAGCCAACTGGACGAGTGTGAGGAGCAAAGACCAGCACGCCATCATCTCCCCAATCAGCACCCTATACGGAATATAGACGTGCACAAAATGTAGATTACATAAAACAATATCGAAGAGTTGGGACATTTAAAATCCAGGAAATCCATGTGTTGTGTGTGTTTAATTTCAAAACGCTGTTCTCACTGTGCAGGTTCAACAGTCAAGGCCTATTGATAGGAGGCTGTATTTGAGCATGCATGCTGCCCTCTAGTGATCAAATGTCCATCTTCAACATCAGAGCATAAAAATAAAACCTACCAACTTCCAGAGGCCAACTTTCCCCCACTTGTCTCCTGCGGCCATCAGCAGGCTGCTGCTGCAGGGGTGGAACGCAGCAGAGAAGATTCGATCCTTCACCACTTTGGCCACTCTCTCCTCGGTAATCTTCATTTGCTTCAGAGTCGAGCCGTAACTACATCAACACACCGAGATAGAGTTATGACAGTTTGTAAACAAACTTATCAATATACAACTCAAAAAGATATGGTGCCAGAAGTGGAGCAGTCATTTCTTTAACAAATGAGTGATTAGCTGAAATTGAGAACCAAAATTAAAAAAACATACTTTTTTAGATCAAGCTCAACTTCTCTTTCTTTCGTTGAGTTCTATGAAAAGAAAAGCAATGTTAACATTTAATTACTTCATAAGCAGCAGAACTAAACAACAATTGGATGTATCACAGATTAACAGCACTGTATGTATTAACTATTTACAGGGAGGAAGTTTCAAATTGGTGAGAAAAACTAAAACAGCCTTTGCTGTAATATAAACTTAGTTGTATCACTTCATTACCAAAGTGACAAATTGCTGTTTGTTTTTCCTGTGGTTGTTGGTCTCCTACCTCTGAGCAGATCTTAAGAAGTTGTGAGGGCAGCTTGCTTCCCTCCTCCATGTTGAGTGGATCCATGGGCAGAGGACCAGCAGGCTTCTTAAGTTGCCGAGACTTTAAAACAAGTACACTAGTGAGCAACAAAAGCAAAGAGATGCCAGACAGACAGGCAGGCAGCAGTGGAGCAGTATGAATTGAGGGATAATTCTCTACGTCTCAATGGTTATTTATATGTGGCTTTACCTCTTCATAGATCAGTGGTCCTCTGGGTTCAGGGGGAAGTGTCAGGATCTCTGCATCTTTGTTTTGGAGACGAAGGGATTTGCGAGGGGGCAGCACTTCTTTTGCAGCAGTGTTTGACCTGCCACAAACAATCAAGATATTTTTCTGACTTAGAATCTGATCTTTAATGTTTGAAACTAACAAATAGACTGAAGTTAATCTGTCAAAAAACAAAAACAAATGATCAACGCTCAGTGGTATTAAGTTCATTTAAGGAGAAAAAACAAATCCCAATATTTAAGAGGATGCAGCAACATTTTTACTTAATACATAAATGATCAAATCTGTGAGATTACCATTTTGGTCAAGAAGAATTTTGCTTTCAACAATGTGTACATTTCTTACTCGTCACTACTATTATTAAAATGCCTTGTGACTTCCAGTTTTTACAGCTCACCATACATGCAACCCCACCAAAAAACAATTAAGAGCTCTGCAGTAACTATCAGTCGTCCTTAGATACCTCATGAGACGCCTCTGCGATGCTTTTGGTCGGGACAACTGCTTGAGCTCTTTAGTGGCCTTTAGACAAAGACATGAACAGTTAATACACATCCTATCTGTTCAGTGACAGGATGTGACAGTGTCACAAGATGGCTGTAAAAAAAAAATCAGTGTATCCATCCGAACAAAATACACAAACAGCCACATCTTATCAATTTTGCACACAACTGTTAAGACGACCTCACTTCACTGAAAATGCAAAAAGCTTAAACAACAGGCAGCATTCTGCCATTAATACTGTAGGCTGATGAAAGGCCTCCTTTTTAACACAGCTTGAAGAAGGGAGGGGCTTGGTGATATGAGATAAAGTATCAATCTCCAAAGAAATTCCTGAGCTAGCTTGCTCCAATACTGCAGTAACAGTATTAAAGAACAATAGAGTACAATAGACTAAAACAATATAATTAGTAAGAAAAAAGTGAAAGTGAAAAGAAAAATTGAAAGTGTGTACCATGTGAATACAGAATCAGTGCTTGGATATATACATATATGGTACTAAAAATTATCAAGGGAAACCTTTTTCTAAAAAAACATAAAATAAACATACTTGAAATAGTTTTCACATAATGCAACAGTCTGTATGGTTAGTGGAAACTGCTCTGGGAGTGAAGTTATGTTAGAATGAGACTCTCAGTGTCAGTAATAACAGATCTCCCATCTTATATCAAAGCTGGATTTTGTTCTCATGTTTATTGAGACACGAACATGTTGCGTCACTGAGTCCAGCTCCTGTGTATCTACCTGGAATAGGTGGATGGAGGACAGGAAGGCCTGGTTCTGTCTGATGTTCTCCAGTCGCTCCAGTTCATACACAGACAGTCCCTCATGTCCACTCTGCGGGACACAAAGACACTTGTGTTCTGTACATACTTTCAGAAACGTGAGTATGATCAATAGTGCAGGGTTCACACTTACCGACAGACGCTCACTACTTTTCTCCTCCTCCTCCTTCGGGTCCTGCGTCTTATTCTGAATGTTCTCATCATTGCGTCCTTTGGTTTTCTGCCATGAAAACGTGGCCATATTAACAAAAAGCCAAACAGATGACACGTTCCTGTCTCTACGTGTTTGGTCGGTGTCACCTCACCCGCTTCTTGTTGGCTGTGTCCGCTGTTGTTAGATCAGGAGAGTCCTGAAGACGTTCAGGAGCCCGAACAGCTCGAGAGGATCGTCGGACTGAATCCTGGAGATCCACAGGAGTCAAACAACAACCTACCTGCTAAACTACTAACAAGTACAACTTTTATAGAGACTCACAACACACTACGGTGGCCCTGAGAGCTCAACGCACTGCAACTTAAGAAAACACATGCAAGTGGACAAAACACAAGCAAAGTAAGAAAACATCTTCATCAATTTCACAACACAACACAGAAACGCGCAGTAAATACAGAAATGCGCAGCAAATACAGAAACGCAATTACATTACAGAAACGAAACTACATTACAGAAAACGACAACGGAAGTGTTTCCAGAGGACAGCTAAAAGTGATGGACACTTGCTGCCACAGGAGACACAAAAACGTATCAGGCCATCATGAAATACCAGGAGCGTGTGTGCGTTCCCAGACAGCACACTCCGCCGTTTTCTGTAATGTAATTTCGTTTCTGTAATGTAATAGCGTTTCTGTATTTGCTGCGCGTTTCTGTAATGTGTTGTGTTGTGTTGTGAAATTGATGAAGATCTTTTCTTACTTTGCTTGTGTTTTGTCCACTTGTATGTGTTTTCTTAAGTTGCAGTGCGTTGAGCTCTCAGGGCCACCGTAGGAAACATTAAAAGAGTTATAAACTCACCATTGAAACCTTCACAACAGCTTTACGTTTAGCTCGTGTTGTCGACATATTGTTATTGAGTCAGAAAAGCTTGTTCCTCTTCACTAATACGAGCAGGTCCCAGTTCGAAGCTCTCAGCTGATCACGGAGCTCCGTTGGCGCCACACGCTCCAAATGTGTGGTAACAAGTCCCTCCCCCTCTGGGTTGTGAAACAGAACCGCAGCAGCTCATTGGTTGGAAGTTTATACGTCACAGGAATGAGGGGTCGGTCTCCCCTGTTTGCAGCCAATGAACGCCTTGGAAATTTGATTGACAGCTCAACTTTAACTTCCTGCGCCTGCTTCCACAGAGCCGAGGAGAGCGATGTCGCCATCTTCTGGCAGAGTTAGGCAAAAGTTCAAGAATTACATGACGGACAAAAATCCTGAAACTTCTTTTTGTGCCTGGACTTAATGATGCTTCTGTTTTCCTTTATTTTATTCTATTTGCATTACTACACTGTATTTTTATTTAATTATTTTGGCCTTAAAACTGTACCAGCACCATTATGAGTCTTAAATATGTTGAAACATGCCTTAAAGGTTTGAGTATGATTAAATGCATTTTCTCCATGAGCGATTTACAGCACTGAATCCTCCCACAAACACAAATACATTGTAATGTAACATCAACAGGAAGCACGCAACATGAGAGAGAACAAATCTTTAATGTGTGTGAGAAACAAAGTAACCCAGAGAGAACACAAATGTCAATAGTGACCAATCTGACAACT
Source organism: Hippoglossus hippoglossus (assembly GCF_009819705.1). NCBI lineage: Eukaryota > Metazoa > Chordata > Actinopteri > Pleuronectiformes > Pleuronectidae > Hippoglossus > Hippoglossus hippoglossus. The sequence goes on from NC_047153.1 coordinate 20,232,199, forward strand.
TCTTCTAACAGTCATGTCAGTGTTGTGAGGAAATCAGATTGATCTTTGTGAAACAGACTGAGGGAAAAAAGTTTGCCAAATTACAGTTGAACCACCTGAGCCTGACGCATTTCTGTCCCCTTGCAATTGTCTTGAAGTTTTTCTCTTCTGTGTTGAGTCATAAGTTTCCATCAATTCTTCAGGAAATATTCAAAAACACAATCGACCAACTTCCCATCAGGTTGAAGACAGAGGGTAGGAGGAGCACACAGCCAGTCCACACATGTTTCGTCCTCGCTCGATCAAAAAATATCTGATGGAATAAAAAAAACAAAGCTCTTCATAGTCCTTGAAAGCAATAACAAGTCAGCCCAATGAAATACACACAAACACTATATTTACCCGTCCTTCCCCCAGTCTGTGCCCCAAGAGTTCTTCACAATCCAATATGGCATGCTGTTCTCCTCAGCGCCGTATCCCACAGCCAGGACGGCATGATTCACCCGGTCAGCCGTGCTCTTACACTGGGTGCTAGACAGACAACACACACGCTTTTGGATCAATATAATACATGTCTTCTTCTCCCTCAGTTGCATGTTACATCATGCCTGCGCAAACATTTGTTGTGTAGATATCTTCATGAAACAGAGCTGAGCCCAAATGAATCAAATCTAAACAATCAAAAACGTTTCTCATTTGTCTCCATCAGTTCCAAAACATCGCACCTTGATTCGATTTCACGGTGTTCTGAGTTTAGAGAGGACTCGCGGTTAGAGTGAGTGTTTCTCCTCGTCTCACCTGGTGTAGACGCCGTCTTTGTAATGCATAAAGTCGCTGGTGGCATCAAAGCTGAAGGTCACGGGGTTGAGCCAGGCCACAGCATCAACCATGGCTTTTTCATCATACTGTGGATGGAGAGACATGCAGGAATTTGAACATACGGATGAACAGTAAGATGTGGTATCAGTGATCCCTTAGAGCAGGGGTCTTCAACGTTTTTCAGGCCAAGGACCACCAAACTGATGGAGAGATGGAGCAGGGACCCCCTACTATATATATTGTATAAAATTGTGTTTTATATTAAACTGGGCCTAGTGCCATGTATACAAATAGCTACCCTGTTATTGTGCATTCAATACTAAGCTATTCAAATAATACACAGGTTCATGTTTTTATTATTGTGTGTCGCTGAATGTGTGCATTGCTGACGGAAAGATAACGTCTTCTGCCTCCATTTATCCGTTCGCTACAATATGTTGGATTCATGTTAATGTATATTTAAAGACATTTAAATTTGTGGAGAAAAAAATTGGTTGGAAAAAAGAATTTAAAATTTAAAAAATTTAAAAAATTGTCTAATCAACCAAAAATGTCGCGACCCCCCTGCAGTACCTCCGCGGACCCCCTAGGGGTCGCGGACCCCCTGTTGAAGACCTCTGCCTTAGAGGACTCTTGTACAGTGTTTCGCACAATGTAGGTTCACATCTAAACTCACACTTGTTATGTTGACAACGTCCTGAACAAAAGCAGCTGCACGTGCAGGGTCAAAATGGCAGCTGTCACCCTAAAAACAGGAAGTAAGAAATGTATTTATCAAGAGTTCAAAGAAAGAAAGAAAAATTTAAATTAGACTTTCCTCTAGAAAATTGAATACATGGCCTTTGTAGGGATAGTCCTCCTCTGTCATGAGACCTTTACTGTATCTGATGTACTCAAACGCCTGACTGGGGAGGCCACTGAAATAAACCAGGTGGTTTTGTTATTTCTCTGAAGAGCCATCAGTTTGTGCCACTGGTTAAAATCTTATACAGAAATATTCTTATAAGTTATAATGTCTTATATGTAAGTTGTTGCTGTAAGTGTAAAACCTGTTAACATCTGACTTACCCGAGGCAGCCATAATTGTGGAAGTCTTGGGCACAGTCTATCAACTGCTGCTCAGACTGAAATGGAGATTAAAGAACTATTTTATGTTTCTATACAAAAGTAATAAAAAAAGAATAAACATAGAACCACACAATATAAATTGTACATTTCAGAGCAGTGGACTGAAGTGGAGGGCCCGATACTACATCAGTTCAACAAGTGATTCAAATGAACAAAATCCATTGTCTGTCCATGACCTCTAGATCTTTTCATTAGATGATTGAGTTGAGTATTAATGAGAAATATTCAGATTTCACCAGAGGTATGAGCTTCCCGGTGGCGATAGCGTTCACTGACTCCAAACAGCCAGTGGTGGAGAAGCTCCAGCAGCTTCCACATTGACCCTACACACACACACACACACACACACACACACACACACACACACACACACACACACACACACACACACACACACACACACACACACACACAGCTGAACAACTGAACAACTGAACGGGTTAGAGTTAAGAATAATTCATTTATTTTAAAGAGCCACTCCTATGACTTCACACATGCAGGTAAACTGATGATGAAACAGATGTATAATATCATCCGTGTTTCAATCCAGGTGTAAAGAGTATATATATTCAAAATATCATCAGTTGCATGATGGGAAATGTAGGATTGACAGTAAGGACTGTATCTCAATGTCTGCTACATCGATTTTTTTAAATCTGTCACTCAAACTTTTACATATTTATAGAAGAGCAGTACTTGTTTATAGTATGCGATTACTTGATAACATTAAAAAATGAGAATACCCTCTACCATCGTTTTTTCTGCTGCCATTGTTATATTTTAATCATTGAATGTTGTCTATTTACTCACTTATTGGCATATTATAAAATATTTGATAAATGTAACTAATGAGAAACATCATGTGAACATCTTGATACCTGATTCTTCACAGGAGTCACAAAGTTGCCTTTCACTCTCCAGTCGACAAACTCAGGGTCAGGACCACTCCTGCGGACGTGACTCCCTTTAGTGGCTGAGCAGTTCTTCAAGAGACCAGAGGCATAACTTTTTTAATGGAAATCCATAAAAAACATACAGTAAAACATCAGGCTGCATAAAATAAAACGTGATTAAATGTTTTATACCTGTGGCTGTGTCAGAAGGAAGAACTTCCTAAACTCCTCAAATGTCATGTCTGAGAATTGATTCAGGCCCACTACATTAGAAAATAAACAGCCTTTTATAACACACGTCATTGTGAAATAGGCAGTTCCTTTTCGTGGTGTAAGTTTATGCAGCATAAACATTATGAGACATTATGGGAACTGTACTGTACTTGTGAAGGAGTGATTCCCAGCATTATGACGATCAATTATTCTCTTATTCTCTGTGAATATCTGGAGCCGTTGGTAAAACTCCTCAGTGTCGTAAACTCTGCTGTGCTGCACATCGAAAAGAAGTAACAACATAACAAGGAAGGGATTGAGCTGTTATGGAAACATTCAAAATTAAATACATTTATTAAGACTGATTAATGTAAATTTTAAATAACTTCACCTGAAACATCCACTCTTTGAAGCGATGTTCTTCTGACAGGACACAGAATGAAGCCAATAGTGAATGAAGCAGCCTAATAATCCACACTTTGCCCTGAAGTTGTGATTATCTATAGTAGAGTTATATAACGTACATTCACTCAGTACACCTCAGTACTGGTTCTGCGCTATCTTCATTTAATGGTAATTATTTTGTGTGCTCTACAAATCAGGGGATATTATATTAAATACTCTGTTTTTAGAGTAGGAATTTACTATATTAAACAATTTCAGTTTTAATCCACGCTAACCATGAGTTAACACACACACACACACACACACACCGATTGATGTTATGGGGACTTGATTTTTGTCTCAATAAGGAAGACAAGTCCCCATAAAGTGATGTGTAAACAGAATTTGGTCTCCACAAAATGAATAACCTGGAACACACACACACACATGCTCTCTCTCACACACACAGACACACACGCACACCTATTGTTGCAGCTATTAATATCCTAGCATCTGTTAGTGCTGGAGACACGAAGCAACACAGCTTTGAACTGACCTCCTTTAACTGTCTGTGACATTTTGCATTTAACGAGAACAAGTGAATATAAAACAATCAACACACTTCACGAGTGTTAACTTACCTTCGAGTGCGATCAATGGTGTTAAATGCACAAGAGTGAAAATGGTGGTGAGGAACCAAACAGAAGTGAGAGCCATACTTTCCCTCTGCATGCTCAGAGAAGTTTAGAGAGCGTCACATGACTCCACTTCTCTTTACAACAACTTCCTCTCAACACCCTGTTCCTCTGGAAACCCCCCCCCCCCCCCCCCCCCACCTGCACAGCCAGAGCCACAAAGCTCCTGGGCTAATACAGCATGAGACAAACACACGGCAGCCTTCAGAGCCTTCTCCCCCTGAGAAAGAATAGATTTATTAACAAGAGGTAATCAGGAAAGAATACACTTTTATACAAAACTGGAAATATTACTCAAGCTGTTGAAACAGACTGAAATATAATTCTCATACCACTGGGTATTGCTCACTGCAAACATCTGATGTGCCTGTTAGAGGGTAAAGATGCATGTGCAAGGGCGGGGTGTAAATACAGAACACGTACTGTTCTAGATATAGGTTTGATTTAAACACGTGAAAGTGGTACATGCCTGCCACTTAAGCTTTAGGTGTTTTTCTATACAAAGCCAGTAAAAAATACATATAAATATTCCAAGAGTAAGCACAATATTACTACTGTATAGCTCCTGCTAACACATTATAGACAGGATACAGAATGTGTTACACTTATAAGTTGTTTTCAACGTTTGTTTCAAGGTGTCATACACAGGAAAAAGTTATTACAGAGTTGAACGATCATAAGAATAACACATTTTGAGGGATATGTCTTTAAACACATTGCACATCAGGAAATGCATCAGACTGCCTGCACGTTAATATTGTACAGGGCAGGTGTCTCTGCTTCATTTGGCAAATTGTAGAATAAAATAGTTGACATAGTTCTGTGGTATATAATCCATTTCATGATTAAGGCAAAAAACCATAATGCACTGGCCAAAGAGGATTAACCACAAAAACTATGCTCTCGCTGTTTTGAATGTAAAAGCTGGGAATTTAACTTCCTGAAGTGGCTCAATATTGGTTACATCTGCTACATACACTGCCCGGTGCTTATACTGGATATATACATCATGATGCCCACCAGGGGAATAAGTTGACAGTAAGCTAAGCGTTTAAAACCCGTCTCTACAAACTGAAAAAACCTGTCCCCGTCAGAATCAGCAGGCTTTGACTCCAACATGTTAACATCTCTCAAATCTCTGCAGTTCTCTCTTGAGCAGGAAAGTTGATGGTCATGTGTCGAATGTTACTGCCACCTCTCATGAATGAGCGTCTTTGTTATGCTGCATATTTCCAGTATGATGTGGGTAAGTATCGTGTCTATGTACTCTCCCGGCTGTTTTATTCTCTGGCTGAAAATAGCTTCATTGTAAAGTGTAGTTTAAGACGATAAATAACATATAAATACTCTGTGACTATATAAATAAAACCTCTCTGGGCTTCTACTCAAGTCTCTAATAACAATTATACATAACGGGTCCATTGGGGAACACATACTAGAAGAGAACGGCCTACTGTGTCTAATACAAATAATAGTGTATGTACATTATGATATATAGTTTGTGAACTGTCCATGTGAGGGCTGAGGGAGATCCTCCTCATGATGACGTTTTGGGCTCGATTCTCAGAGACGCTTCGTAGAGGCTCTCCTCGTCCAGCGCTGCACTACAGTCCAGCAAGTACTTTGCCACCTGCAGCAACAAAGAGCACAACCACAATGGTTTTTATATAATTTCTGTTTTTATATTGTCCATATAAAATAGTATGATTGAATGAGAGCATGTACACATATAAATTTGGGTTATATACATTTTCTTAATGCATCTGAGTCCTGAGTTGGCTGCGTTGTAATTCAGACAGAGACAGAATCTCAAAAAAAAAAATGTATTTGGTTCTCAAACAGGAAAGGGTAAAAAACTAAAATGAGGCTATCGGATCTGCCAAACTTTTATCAATATTTTGTAATGTTGTTGTTTGGAAAAAATACAGAAATGTTTACTTTATTGTTAATTATCACTAACTAGTTATCACAGGTATACATTTGACCTATAAAGCCATAGGGGGGCAACCTCTCAAAACTTCTCAGTGGCCTCTTTATTTAGATTAAATGGAAATAAAGAGTTCACATGGTAATGTATTTTTGACGTATTAAACTCGAGTACCAATCAATACAGACGTATATCCATAAAAAAACTGAAATGATACATTCAACTAACTCATCCAGACAGGTAATCAAAGCTCCTGAAAATGTACACAGTTAGAAAAGTTATAATAATCTCACCTTTGGTTGATAATCAATCTTGTAAGCTGTTTGCTGAAACTGACGTATCTCTCTGATGATGTGAGATATCTGAAGACAAGTGAAGGAACAATTATATAAGATTCAACCTTACAGACTTTGTTGTCAACCAGTTTCACAATCATTAAAAAAATGATCAAATGAACACAGAAGATGCACATAAGAAAAACTAAATTCAAAAAAGGATTTAATCCATTAATGTGATGAATGTAGATCATCACATGGGTGTTTTTACCATCCTCATCTTAGAGAAGTTGACCAGGCTGTCCTCGGTGTAGTTGGGCGTTCCCTCCTCGATGAAGGCCAGGTCGGTCAGGTACATTCCCAGGTAGGGGACACAAGGAGGGTCACAGCTGAGGACAGCAGGCGGGTCAGAGGGACACAGCAGTTATACAGGTGTACACACAAAGAGCAATAAACAAACACATAAGGAACAAGTAAAAATCCCTCTAGTAGAATGTGTGAAGCCTCTACAGGAGAGAGAGGAGCTGTGGACACCTACTTCTTCAGAGCTTCTCTCAGGTTTTTGAACCGTCCCTCTGACGACACCAGCTTCTGTAGCTTGTCGATCACAGTCTTTGTCTGGAAAATGTACCAAGGCGAAAAGGTTACAATCCAGATCAATTTAATTCAAATGTTTTGTTGACAAAGTTTTATGAATCGAGGAAAATGTAGGAGAATTTTCTCTCTGAGCATGTTATTGTCTTTTCACTTTGTTTGATTTGCAAAAATTGTGTTCAGTTTTTTTTCTTTTTTTATTATCGGTCATAAAAAAAAAATAAAGAATGAAATGCTCAAAGGACCAAGAAACATTTTTGTGCAAAGAATCAGAAGTGAAGATCAATACCACTCGCATAGCTGTCGAGTAACTGTGAAGGTAGAACTAGGAGACAGGAGGCTTAGCTTAGCTTTGCTTAGCATAAACACTGGAAACTGGGAAACCACTTGCCTGCCTCTGTCCAAAGGTAAGAGGAGGTAAAAGTTTACCTCCCATCAAATGGTAAATGGTTACTGATTAAAAAATTGTATCTCATTTGTTGAATCAGCACAAAAACCAAAGAGTAAAAACAACTAGTTGTGGTTTTATGCGAAGTCACATCCTGGAACTAAAAAAACACTCAATAGAGTTTATAACTCCACCAACAATTTTCGGCGAAATCAATGAAAATGTTGAAAACAATGTTAAAGATAGGAGAAACATTTTTCTGGATCTATCCCCTGATTGGATTCCAGAGTCCTTCCTTCAAGTTTCGTGGTAATCCGTCAAGTAGTTCCTGTTTACTAACAAACAACCCCTGATGAAAACATACCCTCCTTGGTGTAGGTAATTATTTCTCGGCTGGGATGTCCAGAGAAAAACAAAGCTAAAACCTGAAGATTACCGTGACTGTGAAATATTGGTTAACTTCACCGCTGGAAGAAATCAGGCTTCAGTCAGATAAGAGGCCGGTACCTGCTTGGAGACTTTGACCCAGGTCTTCTTGAGGCGAAAGATAGAGCTGCGGTTTAAAGAGGATGTGATCTCCAGCACTGCGTTGTAGTTGTGGAGGCAGCGGCAGATGTCAGCCACCGCCACCCATTTCTCCATCACCCCAACACGCATGTTGACATCGTCCCAGTGCAGGATCTCCGTGGCGATCCTGTTACTGATCTGACAAAACATAACAGACATCTTGATAATAATGTTTATGTATGTATGTATGTATGTATGTATGTATGTATGTATCTATCTATCTATCTATCTATCTATCTATCTATCTATCTATCTACTGTATCTATCTGTCTAAGACACGTACATCGTTGAAATGCTTGGTTGTTTTCATGATGTACGGAGTTCTCTCGTTCTTGTCGTTCTTCATCCAGCCTTGACCGAAGAACTCCCTGTTGAAAAAAAAAATGTTTTCAAATGATCAACAATGAAAAACACACAACATGTGCACTTCCCTTCACCCTCCCACTCAGCCTCTATGACTTGTTTTTATTTGATAGAGCGAGTGGCTTTGTTTGAGTGTGTGCGTGTACTCACTCGTATGGGATGACCTTGAAGACCAGGTGGTCCAGCAGTGTGAGCTGCTCCGCTATCTCCAGGGCAGAGTGGCTCTCAAACGGTTCAGTCTTACAGTCCTCCATGGCCTGACACACACACACACACACACACACACACACACACACACACACACACACACACACACACACACACACACACACACACACACACACACACACACACACAGAGATAGTAAATGGCGTGTAAAGTATAAATCATTTCTACAGGACACACAGCAATTTTAAGAAGTAAAAGGTTTTTTTGAATACTGAAAAGGCTTTTGTAATGTTTCCCTCACCATCTGTGTGATCTCCTCCAGGGTGACCTGGTTGTCTCCAGGGTCCTCCTGAGTAAGAGTCCTGCATACAAACAGACAAACGTGCCATTATTTGTCAGTTTTGTCCAAAATTGCTTTGACCTTTCACAACGTAAATGGATTTAACCTGATGAAAAATAGAAAACGTTGACCCATTCAACTTTTGTATTCATTTCTAGTATTTGTTCAGTTTGGGTTATGGGCACTTCAGGTTTCAGCTTCATACTTTAATCATGTGGGCAGGTCGATTAGTTTACACACAAAACTGTATTTTTTTTGTGCTACACAAATGTAAGTGCTTGTTCTATCTTCCACAGAGGAAGATTGTTGTCTTATGGTTTTTAATGATGGCATGGTTGTGCGGTGGTTAGCACTGTGGCCTCACAACAGGAGGGTTTCCAGTTCAAATCCAATTTCTGAGTGGAGTTTGTATGTTCTCTCTGTGTCTGTGTGGGTTTTCTCTGGGTACTCCGGCTTCCTCCTACAGTCCAAAGACATGTAGACGAGGGTTGGGTTCATTGGAGACTCTCAATTGATCATAGATGTGAATGTGAGTGTGAACGGTTCTTTGTCTCATATGTTGGTGGCCCTGTGATAGTGAACGGTCCAGGGTTTCATTGTTGGCGTCGGCAGTGGCAGTTCTAGCTTTGTTCATAATTTCACTGATACACGTTCACATGAGTAAACCCGATTCAAATCCTGACCTTTCTTGCCTTCCGTAGGTGCGGCAGATTCCACCGCTCCACCAACCTCGGGCTTTCAGTGGAGACCTGAGGTGAACCTGCCCCCTCCCCATCTCCTACTTCTGACTGTGAGATCTCAGCAGGTGGATACATGCCGAGCTCACAAAAAAATGGCTCACTTACTAACAAGATTAACTGAGCCTCACAGTGACATCATATCATTGACGCGCCACTGAGTGATAGAAAGTATATCGTGTGAACGTAATAATTCAGTTTTTTGGGGTGTGTGCCCCATGCCGCCCCCGACAAAATGCCCATATCTAAATCATATCTAAAGCATTAGAAGAAATCTTGCAGAATGTTTTTCTACCTGATTACAAACAGATGTGTCATTAATAACTGTATGTGCCACCAAGTGATAACGATAACAGGAAACCGACCTGATGATGTTGGCAGCTGCCTTTCTTTCCTGTGTCAGCAGCTCTGGGTCATGCATCACCTCCTCCAGGAAACCAATTACCCGCATCTTCAGCTCTGTGTTCAGCTCAAAGTCCTGAGGACCAACACATTTACATTTACATTTTTCATTTAGCTGATGCTTTTATCCAAAGCGACTTACAGTAAGTGCATTCAACCATGAGGGTACAAACCCAGAACAACAAGAATCAAGAAAGTACAATTTCTTCAAAAAAGCAAAACTACAAAGTGCTATAAGTAAGTGCCATTGAAGTGCTACTAAACTGTTAGTTTAAAATTGTATTTAAGGTATAGTCAGAAGAGGTGTGTTTTTAGTTTGCGGCGGAAGATGTATATACTTTCTGCTGTCCTGATGTCATTGGGGAGCTCATTCCACCATTGAGGAGCCAGGACAGCAAACAGTCGTGATTTTGTTGAGTGTTTAGCTCGCAGTGAGGGAGCAACAAGCCGATTGGCCGAAGCAGAGCGGAGTGAACGGGCTGGGGTGTAACGTTTGACCATGTCCTGGATGTAGACTGGACCCGATCCAGTGAAGGGAGCGGAGGAGGGGAGTAGTGTGAGTGAATTTAGGTTAAAGACCAGCCGAGCTGCTGCATTCTGGATGAGCTGCAGAGGTCGGATGGCACTAGCAGGTAGACCTGCCAGGAGGGAGTTACAATAGTCTAGGCGTGAGATGACCAGGGCCTGGACCAGAACCTGCGCCACCTTCTGAGTGAGAAGGGGGCGGCAACACGACAACAACAACAACAACAACAACAACAACAAGAGTGTCATCACACAAGGGTTGTTGGGTTTTCTTCTGAAAAGGCATGGAGTGACAGAAACGAAGAAGAGGAGAAAAGGAGGAAAGTTAGGTGTACCTGTGAGTGTTTGGAGACCCAGTGACGCAGCACATTCAGGACTCGGTTTGTGGCAGCTCTTCTGATAACAAACTCTTTGTCCCCGTTCCTCTGGTCCGTAGGAAAACCTGGGACCATGTTTAACAACATCATGTCCAGACTGAATGTGACAAACTAAGAGCATCACTACCTTTAATGGGTTTCTATGTTGTTTACATACAGAAAAAGATGAATCATCAGTTTTCACAGTAAATATTCATCAAGGAAATGTACATTATAGCCAGAGTGTCTTCCCTCATCATCCTATCTTATATTCTTGCTTTGCACGATTCTTTAATTTTAGAATTATATTCACCCGAACAACAGATCTGACAATCTAAATGTTATTTCTCAAAAGTAAAAGAATTATTCCAAAGTCATGTTATGAAACCAATCTCTTTTTGTAACTGATTACACTTCAATACTTTTAATTATAACATATCTAAATGACAGCACAATAGTATAAACAATCCTCAACAAGCCAACAGATGCACCATCCCCTCGTGTGACTGACCTGTGCTGGCGAGCGACATACGACGGTACTTCTCCTTGGTTGGCGTGCCTTCGTTGGCACCAGCCGTGGCGATGGCAAAGGCTGAGGCGGCAGAAAGGGCACTGCGGTTATTGTCCAGCTCCCGGCAAGATGACACCACCATGCCATTGTTGAAGGAAAACAGGGAAAACTCTGCAAGGAGGGAAACAATCAAATCCCTTAATTACTCTTCACTGTTGTGCGTAATGTGAAGAGAAAGTTCCACTTAATTAAAAAAAGTTTTTGACAGGATCAGGCTGAGAGGGAAATCGCCTGTTAGGTTATTAAAGGGATAGTTCACCGAAAAATGAAAATTCCCTCATCATCTACTCACCGCTATGGCGATGGAGGGGTGGGTGAAGTGTTTGAGTCCACAAAACACTTCTGGAGTCTCAGGAGGATCAGGGGATACTGCTTTGTTGAAGCAGTATCCAATACAATTAAAGTCAATGGTGTCCTCTCCTTCAGATGTGATAAATCAACAGAAAAAACATAAAATGCCCCCATACTGCTCGTGTGGTGTCATCCAAGTTACCGGAAGCCCCGACATTCATTTTCTACTTGAAACAAGGTCATTTACACCATGTTTTTAGCCTAAGGGGTGGAGGCATGTTATGTCTTTTCTGCTGTTTCATTACGTCTGAAGAAGAGGACACCATTGACTTCAATTGTATCGTATTCTGCTGCAACGCTGTTTACGCCTGAAACTCCAGAAGTGTTTTGTGGACTCAAACACTTCACCCACCCCTCCATCGGCATAGTAGTGAGCAGATAATGAGTGAATTTTCATTTTTCAGTGAACTATCCCTTTAAAGGTGACGTTGTTTCCTTTGTTGACCACTAGAGGGGAACAAAGAGCTAAAACGGACCCAGCAGAGTGTGCCCTGCAGCTCGTGGTGGTGATGGTGTACACTCCACCGTGTCTGCCTCTCTGCCGCCCTCCCTCTCTCCCTCCTTCTCTCCCTGCCTTCCTCCGTTCAGCCGGGGGCGGTATAGAAGAACACGCACATCGTTGCTAAGGTACAAGGTTTCCTTCCACCTACTCACACAAGGCGCTGGCTTCCCTTGTATCCAGCACCGTGGGAAGAGAACACACTGGGGATGAATTGTGCCTGACGACCTACAGGCTCGATGCTCCCTCTCTCTGCAGTATGGGAAGGGCCACGAGGCTGTGGGTGGTTTTTATCAAGACCTTATTTGGCTAGAATTACACTCCTCGCTTTCTGAGAAGTTAGCTACAAGTCGGCTGTGGCAATGTTTATTTAACTCTGTATAACTCAACCGCTGTAACTTGTCCCACCTGCTCAGTCGGAGTGTGGGGTTTTCCTCTTTTTAGATTTGAGACATGATTGGAAAACATATTATCCTTCCTTCGATGTTGATATAATCGTGAATCTACATGTTTCCGATGTTCAGTAACACCTGCCAGGTTTTCCTGCTAATAATTGCACTTAACTGAATATTTCTCAGTATTTAAAGGTTTTTATTGTGTAACTCCAAGAAATGTGCAGTTGAATGTTCCAGGTGTATTAGAGGAATAGTTTGACATTTTGAGAAATATACTTATTCAATTTCAGGCTGAGAGTATATTGAGAAGATTTGACATCCTGGGATTTCCATGGTTACCTGGCAACCTAATGTGACTGAATAGCGTAAAAACCTTTAAAAAATGTGTAATATCAGTCTTTGTACTGATAAAAATCTTTTATAACATACTATAGGTCCTGGTCGGCAGATATTGTTTCCTTCTGACAGACCCAAGCTACTTCGTTGCCCCTGTTTCCAGTTTTTGTGCTAAGCTAAGCTAACAGACTGCTGGCAATGCCATAATATTTCCTTCACAGGCATGAGAGAAACATTGATCTTCTCATATAAAAATTAATCTCTAGCCAAGGAATAGCTGTTATGTTATAAATGTTTTTGTTATTGAAAATATCTTTATAATATCTATTATCATTGATCAGTTCTTTGACAGGATGTTCCTCTGGTGAGTACTTTATATGCAACCAGCACTAAGCACTACGCTACTGTAGTTTCCCAGCTTTAACATTGTGCTCAATGTGCTTGTCATTCATTGTTGACAGCCGGAATTAGAAGTAGATTACAAGACATTCTAAACAAGTCTTGGAGATAGATGATGATAATAATATAATTATAATAATAATGGAGAAACAGAGACATACTGTACCAGAGTTTTTGGACTTGACATTCTTAGGTGTTGACGGGGACTTGGGTGGAGACATTTCTGCTTCTACCTCGTCACTCGGACCTGGGTCCTCATCACATTCCTCTTTCACTGAAAGATCTGCACAGAAAAAGTACAAAGTGTTTCAGATCAAGAGGAGAGACAGTAGAGAAAATGTGTGACAAAGAAATGTGCAGACGTAACCACTGAGATGGTATAGAACAGAAGGTCTAGACAAAAATTGTCTAGACTACAAAGCCCATTAAGTCTAAAAACAGGAAACATTTAAAAAGAAATTGTATAATTTCATAAAAATGTACTATTATTGTTGATAGTGCTGCTTAGTTGAATTTTATATTGTTGATAACAAAAAATTGTTTTTATCCCCAAATAAACACAAAATTATCTTTTGTAATCTGATCTAATGTTATGATTCTACATTTACAACCTGAGAATCTTTTGGCTGGTTCTTGGGTGTTAAATCCCAAGTGATACCCTTTATTTAAACAAAATATGAATTATGTAAGCTCTACTTTAATGGAATACAGAGGATACATATATGATAGATGTGAGCCGTGGACAGGGGACTTGTAAAACTGAAACCACAGTGAACAAGCTCCTCATTAAAACTGAGTACAATCCCTCGGACAGTGGTTCTGACCTTGCTTGTTAAGGGCACTCTCCTCAGCCTTGCCTTCGGCTTTGGCCTCTCCCTCGTCGGGGATCTTGCTGGCCATGGTGCTGGACACGTACAGCTTGTTGATGTCGAGGGTGGTCTTACTGAAGGGGGACATGGTGGTGTGCATGCTTGCATAGCCATTGGGGGAGCAGCTGAGCGCGGCCAGGTCCAGGGCTTTGCCCCCTGTAATGATGGGGATGTTGAGCGAGAGCTTGCGACGGCGGTTGGGCGAGGACGTCTTGGTGATGGAGAGAGGAGGAGGGGAGGAGAACTTGCGGCTGGCACGCGGCGACGTGGGTGGCTCGCCGTAGAGGAGTTTGTTGTTCTGGCTGCTGGCGAAGAAAAGCTCCAAAGAGCTGCAGAGAAGGAGGGAATGAGAGAGATGAGAAAATGGAAGGAGGTGTGTGAAAAAGACAGAAGGATGAACATCAGCAACTCTTGTTCACAACTGACAAAACAACAGTTTAAAATGATTTTAGCAGCCTCAATGGGAGACAGTGGTAGGGGGAGATATGGGGGATCGTGGCGCTCGGTGTCGGTACACAGAAGCAGAGAGGGAACACCACAGAGCTCTTCGGGAGATCTTGCCTCTTTTATTTAAGCTACATTGTTTAAGACAGCATCCTCCTTGCACTGAGAGCCACCCCCTCTGAAGGCCTATAAATAGCATGTCAAGTGACAGTGTGGGAGGCACGGGTGCTGCCAACAGCAACCAGCCCAGGGGAGGCCCACAGAGACACGGGGAGAGAGAGACCGAGCGAAAAGGGGAGCCAGATAGAGATGGAGAGAGGGGAAGTGGGAGAAAGAGACAGAGGTGCAATGCAAAAAAAAAGAAAGCAGGGGAGAAAACAGACAGAGAGGGAGGGGGCGAGAGAGGAGCAACATAGTGGATATGGATTCCACCACAGCTAAGGCTGTATGGGAGTGGGCGAATGGTAAGCCTCCTTGTTGTTAGCCGCAGCCATGTTGTGTCTCCTCGCCTGTATTTGCAAAACAGTAAAAGAGAGATGAGAGGAGGAAAGATGAGGGCTGAGGGAAGGAGGAGGTATAGGTTGGAGGGGAGGAGAGGGATGTAAGCAGGTAAGGAAGATAGGACACAAGAGGAGAGGAGAGGAGAGGAGAGGAGAGGAGAGGAGAGGAGAGGAGAGGAGAGGAGAGGAGGGTTCTGGGTGCAAAACACCACCATCAATATTTAATACTGTAGAGCCACTGCAGATGATGGGAGAAAAGGAGCGGGAGGGAGCGCGAGAGAGAGAGAGAGAGAGAGAGAGAGAGAGAGAGAGAGAGAGAGAGAGAGAGAGAGAGAGAGAGAGAGAAGACGAAGAGACAAGTAGAGAGGGTGGGGTCCTGCAGCAGAGTGAGGGGTTGCCATGGTGACAGCGCAGCGGAGAGAGGGATGGTCAGACTTGTGGAAAGAAAAAGAAAAAGCGAGAGAACGGTAAAGGGTAAAGAGAGTAACGAGAGAGAAGAGGAGGGGTTGGGGTAAGGTGGGCGGACGCGGGACCCAATTAACTGTGATGGCGGAGTGAAGATGTGACGGCCTGACCCCTCGCTGCCTCCTCTCCGGTCCCTTCTCACCTGGACGAGATATCATTGCATGACAGGCTGCGCATTGACCGGTCCACGTGAGTGCAAAGACAAAATCAAACAGCAGGGAAGTCCCACCTTTTCACTGCACCATTACCACGGCAGTGTCGCTGCATCTTCAGGAGAAAACAAGTGGAAATCAAAACTTTGTTCCTCATTCGGTGGCGACGGGCTGCAGGGATTGACCTCAGAGACGCGTAACAGTGTCTATTCACATGCTAATGGAGTGCTCAGGGATACAAATAGAAATACTTCACCAAAAAGGGTGAAAATAACTCTGTGTCAGATTGAGATCTACAGCTTCTGCTGGTTGACACATGTTTTCTGTGCCTGGTTGATATTGGTACTGTATATATTGAAGACATTACTTATTTGACTTGATCGCATTTTACTAGGCCTTGGAACTTAGTTGTCCCATGTTGTTAAAGCACAGGCGCACGCACACGTGCACGCGCACACGCACACACACACACACACACACACACACACACACACACACACACAAACACACACACAGGTTTACCCAGCTATCCTTATTAGTACTTTGCATTGACTTCCATCCATTGTGGACAGCTAAAACAAAACTTCATCCCAAACCTTAATCATGACCAATTCATGCCCCATCTAGAGCCCATTGGCTATTAACCTCTGGAGTCAACAACCAATATTATGGTGCTTCCGGTGTTGACAGTGGATATCTGGGCCAAGACTTCATTGGCCATACACTGTTTACAGTCAAACAACCCGAGTGGAACGTTTCTCCACACAAAACGCAAACAACGATAGTTTTTTAGGTGTTTCAGGTCCAGGCGAGACTTTGGCTAATCTGCAGATGAATTAAAAAGCAAATAGCTAATGCATCGATCTCCAAACAGACTGTTTACCAGCAGGCAACCAAAGCCTGGTTAAATATGGTTGGTCCAACTGGAAACGGAAACCACACACGCTCACCGTGCAGGGATGGCACTGATGGGCTTCTTGTAGATGGTGATGAGCTTGTCCAGCACCACGTCGGCGCTGGTGAAGACGCGGTAGGAGTGGAGGAAGGTGTTCAGGAAGTCGATGGAGAGGAAGCGCAGGTCCGTCAGCCTCTCCAACAAGCGCTCCACGCTGGCGTAGCGGATCTGCAGCACCTTGCAGGAGTTCATCATCTTACTGAAGCGAATGTCAACGTCGTCACAGTACAAGCTGGTGTCAGACCTGTGTCGAAAGAGCAAACAAAGGTTAGTATGTTACTTATGCTACTAAACTGTAGTTATGTTATGTGTAGCATATATAGATATGGATTTGTTTTCTACCCAAATGGAAAAAGCTTCTTTTCTATTATGTGCAATTATCCAGGAATAATTTGAGGATAAATAAATTTGAACCACAAGAATAAAGTCCTTGGTACTGGCCTCTGGGGGCCATAAATGACTTAAGGAACTCTTAGGGCTCAGTCACACATACCTGAATACAAATTTCAAAGTCAAAGTTCAGGAAAATTGAACACCATGAAAAGTCACACTTGTTTTAGCAAACCAAGAAAATTTTTTTTTCAGCCCCCTTCCTGCTGCTGACCCAGGAGGGGAAAGTTCGCCACTTCTACATTTGCGTATACGTGACTGGGCCCCTCATTCAGGGCCCCTTGGACCGTACAAAGGACCGAGCATGAGGGTTTGTATGTCTTTATTGTTAGCAGAACTTGAGGGCTCTAAAGTTCAAGTGGTGACTTTGCACACATTCATAAGGAATGGGACCATGTTATTAGATTGTTTTTGTACTTCTATGAATGTGAGGACTGATTTTAAAGTTAGAAGATGTTTGAAAAGTGAGACATGTTTGTCATCTTCTCATGTGTTTACATTGCTGTTTGAGGTCTGGGTAAATTTTGAAGGTAAGCATGGAGTTGTGATTGTTCAGGTTACGGCCCAGAGAATAGGTTATGTCATTAAAGGTCCTTACAAGTATAGAAGCGTGAGCTTTGGCACATATAATCATGCATTTTTCATGTTACTATGTATCTACTGCATGTGATGCTGATGCCAGTCTCTGTTTGTGCATGTATAATGTATGTGCTTGGCTGCGCGGCGTCCGACACACACTTAATCATCTGTGGCACGGAGACTTTACTGTTTTCCTCGAAGGCGTTCATCATCAGACCGTTGCAGCGGATGTTGTCAATGCACTGTAATAATGCAAGCAGACAGAGACAGTATAACAAAGAGGGTGAGTGAGTTCACAAATCCTGCAAGTTTCTATTCCCACATCAGATCACATGTGGACCTATATAAACCCACAGCATTGTTAAAAGCAAACTTACTTCTATACTCTGACTGACAACAGATTAACATAGTTTAGTCGATATGGTATGTAGGGAGCGTTAGCTCTCAAACTCTTCCTGGAGTTTATTCCATGACTCCTGCTCTGTGTTTATTTATGATATACTGTATTCAGACTTATATACTTTATACCGGTGAGGAGACAAACCTGGCTGATGTCACTGGTCCACGCCGACTTCTCCTGTCGGGATGAAGCCACCAGGATGACGGTGTAAGGCTGGACGTCTTTGGGCTCCACCATCACTTTAAAGTCCAGATTCTCTATGTCCTGGCCGCTCCTCTCCCCTTTAGCTGCAAAGAACAAATTCAACGACCTTTATTTGAATAAAATACACTGACATCAAACACCATAAGACCATTGGAAAAAGAGGAATAGAAAACAAAACAAAAATGTTAACAAAATGTGACTGTAACTCTGAAATATAATATTTTGTGATTATTTGCTTTTTTCTACACTCCATATTCATGTTGTATACTACACCCGCCTATATAATTATAACACTCTATATGCATATATGTATTTGTCTATTTCAATATCTACTCATATATAGTGCACAAATACAATAGCCTATACATCCTTGTGAAATCATCCTTTGCAACCGCACTTTACTTGAGTATGTCTCTCTTCAAATAACATTTCTGTCTGAAGTGAAGGTGTATCTTATCTTATTTGATGTCACTTATCTTAGTGATTTATTGATAAATATTTGATGAAGTAGCCAAGTAAGGGTGATAAATACCCATGTTTACTATTGTGAGATTCCAGGATTGTGTCAGATACTATAAAACCGGCCACTTTAGAAACACAGCATGAGTAATTTTAATGAATCCTGGACTGAAGTTTGTTTTCTCTGTTTGGGAGCTATAGTTACAGAAAAACAGTTTGACTTGATGTTTCATCTACTTCATGCAGCACATATAACCTTCTGCGTTTCTACATATATATATACTGTATTGAGGAAACATGAATATACTGCACTGTGTGTGGAAACTTACATTCATCATCTGTGCCCTCTGGCTCCTCCATCAGTGTGCAGTCTATGAGAGAGATCACTCCATTCTGTGGCAAGGTTGAAAGGTTGCAATGTTACAAGGTAATACAGTGTGTGTAGTAACTAAATTTTGCTTTACATTTTTCCAGTGGAACAAAAATAACACCCTCTACTGAAATAATAGTTAATTTGGTCGACTTGTGGAAGTCCACAATTAGTATAATTGGATCTCAGCTACTGTCCAGCTGTACCTTGGTGATGTGAAGTTTTCCTCCAGAGCCTCTGGTACAGATGATGAGATGTTTGGAGAACATGAAACACTGTCTCTCGCCTTCCTTCTTCAGAGATAGAGAGCCCAGTCGTCCCCTCGTGATCTTCCCTTTCTCACTCATAGGCACCTGGATCAGAGAACCTGTGGAGTCAGGGACACAAACACACGTGAGAAAACATTCATTTTACTCTAGTGACTTTCACTTGGAGCTTAAAGTTAATGTCCAAACTTTGAAAGCCATTTATAATGTGTAAATAAACAATACATTCTATTCAGTAAATTTTGATATAGGCTATTTGTAAACAGCTTTGCAGTTACGATTCTTATTCAGGTATTGTGGCTTCAAATGTTGCATAAAGCATTAGACAGTGGGGTGTTCTTCTTCTACAGTGTTTACCCTCATTTTTATTTAATGGCCGAAATCTTGACAAACCAGTGAGAGCAAAAAGATAAATGTCATAGTTTCACTGTCATTGTTATAATCAGACAATGAAACAGACGTACCTTGCCTAACGAATGTCTGACTGGTGTCCAGCAGCACTTCACAACCCTCCACAATCATCCGCTCAATCGCCAGGTTCTTCCTGATGTTCTCCGTCTCACTCACCTCATCGTGCATGATTCTGACGGGACAACAATCACTCATCGATTCATTTGTACTTTAATACACACAGAAATACAGCACTACTTTAACAGACTGATAAATAGAGGTTGACTTTTAACTACAGATCATTTAATCAAATGATATAAAAAATTGGCTTGGATCAGTTTTGTAAAGCAGGACAGTTTCTCAATCACATGTTCAGTGTCAGCACTGAAACACACATTAACGACGTGGTTAACACCAATGCAAAATGAATGTAAGTAAACACACTGTGTGTCTTTGAGTTGTAACATACAGTACAGCATACAATGTATTTTCAGTTGTTTGACTGACTGACCTGGAAAGTTCTTCCAACTTTGACTTAGCGTAGTCCAAACTATTTCTCTCCACATGCTCATGGGGCGTGTGAGCCAACAACTCATGCAACGTCAGGATGTAACGAGGGATCTGAGGGAAAGAGAGAGAGAGAGAGAGAGAGAGAGAGAGAGAGAGAGAGAGAGAGAGAGAGAGAGAGAGAGAGAGAAAGTTTTAAATTGAGTGTACATTTTTGAAATCAACAAAAATGTGTGGCATATTAATGCAATAAATGTTCTCCTTTAACAGAAAGCTAACAATCCACTTTTATTTGATGTATGAAACATTTTCAATACATTTTCAATGAAACATTATATTTCCATCAACATGTTCGTCTATCTAACTTCAGTACAGATTGTTCCACAAAATGTTATGTTCTAGTTTTACATTTCAACACATGACATCTAATATAATATTTTTCTTGCATTGGTAATTTGATTAAGATCGATAGAGTTATTGGAAGGTTTGAAAATAAGGGATAGATGTACTTTGATGCACTATTGTAAAGGTCTAACTCAAAGGTTATGCAGCAGAGATCAAAGTCTGACTTTACAGAAAAAAAACAGGTATGAAGCCTTTTGGACATTTGCATTGTTTAAAATATTACAAATGTTGTTTTCACTGTCATAAAAATTCAAAGTCTGACTTGTAAAAATAGAAGCAGCAACTTTTCTTGCATTAGATTTAAAGGAATTGACTCTAGATTGCTTCATGACACTGACATGAATTTTACTGTTCACCTTGAGGCAAAGCACATTAACCAAAGTTGATATAATACTCAAGTGTGTCCCTGGAGTCTCACCTGAAACATGGGGTAAGTGAGGAAGGTCTCCAGCGTCCTCTCCTCACAGTCGGGTTTGGCCTCGTACTGTTTCAGAAGCTTGTCGAAGTCTCGGTTCTGTTTGCAGTGGGCCAGGATCTGCAGGCTGTACTGGTGGTTCCTCACAAACTCCTGGTAGATGTTCAGCATGGGCAGCAGGATGTCGAACAAGTCGGCTGTGAAGTGAGACAGAATTCATTCCTATTGTATATTCCCTGTGTTTTGATTAAAATGTTAGATAACCCATAAAGCCAATGAGCAAGAGATAGAAAAAATGTATTTTTATTTTTTACTCTTCCATTCAAAAAGTCAGCTGCTCAAATCTCTGCAAACACATTCAGGAAGTGAATTCAGTCTGATCTGTGCTCCCGTTAGATCTTAATTTGAAAACCAAAACAGGCTGTACAGTGGCAGCATAGCAGCAGTAGCAGCATTCTGTTATTAGTGTTTACAGCCATCATTTGTTAATCATGTGACAATAGTGTTTACAGTACAGATTGTGCTATAATATCATTTTTGGATGTAGTGAGTGACATCACTCAACCTCTATCATACAGGGTTTGAGGCATAAATCACAGAAACATATATCTCATCAACCCTCTAAACATTTATCTGACAATATCTTCTGTTTATATTGACCCGTTAAGAATCCTAACAAAAACAAGGCTAATGCCGGTTGACTGAGGGGTTGATCTCTGCGGATCTTACCCAGGACCAGTGTCGGCCAGCTGGCTATCCTGGCCTTCAGACCCTGGTAGAAGATTTGGTGGAGGAACATGATGGTCTCACTGATAAAACACATAAGCAAAAATGGCCGTTATGAAATATTGTTCAGTGGCAGCCCCCTCCTTGCCGAGTCACACCACTATCACAACCAGTCTCACCACCAGCCACCTGTTAAGGAAGATGCTGCTGACATCATCGTGGGTAATGGGCGGCTTCTTAGAGCTGGCGGCCATGCGAAGCGGCCGCAGGAAGTTGTTGACCAAGATGTGGAGTTGCTGCACGTATTCTGCCTCGGCCTCCAACATGCTAAACACCACCTGGTTCCTCTTCCTCATGCTCTCGGCGTGGGGCGAACGGATGTAGTCCTGGATGATGGTCTTCCACTTCCTGCGGCAAATCCAACCTCGCAGGAAGCTCTGGACCTGTGGTGAGAAAGTATAGCATTACAAGGTTATGCTGGATATACCTGCATGCATTTGTGACTAGCCTTTATGTTGCTGATGTAGTACGTTGAGCTTTTGAAGGGTTTAAGTAGACTAACATGGAGAGATTTACTTTCTTACTTGAATTTATATTACAACAATAGGAAAAACTTGATGGTCTGACTTAATTTACACAATTTTCATAAGATAGCCATCATTTGTTAATCATGTGACAATAAACAGTATTTTAATTCAAATGAGGCCTGGAAAATGTCTTCCAAAGAGTAACATATTCCAGATGTAAGACAACTATCAATCTTTACACAAAGTAATGTTAGATACTTACAACATGAAACCCTTAAAATTATCAGTGTTAAATAATTTAGAGCCATAAAAAAGCAACAGTGAGATAAACAGAGATTTCCAACTTCCTAAGGTGAAGTGAAATGCACAGTATCTTTAGTCAGATTCAGATCCACATCTTCTATCTGATGTCTGTAATTGGTATGAAGACCAGTTGAAGATACAGTAGCCCAGGTTGGAGCATCACAATATACATTTTTATTATTTTACTCTTTACTATTTAAACTTTTTTTTCCTTCTAATTAATATATTGTGCCCACTTGAGGGCAACATAGTAAACTGTCAACACAACAAGAGCGTTGCCACGAAGAAGATGCTAGCAAGACTTTTTACACATCCTACAGACTTAAGTTGGGTTTCTCCTGACTGGACATGTGTAAGTTCAATATTCAATACCCCTGTTTTGGTTTCACCCACTCTTGGGGGAAACATATGCTCTCATAGCTGCTAACTTTCCACTATATTCAGCAGCTAGCTTGTCTCTAACCTACCTGCTTCACCTTGCTGTTAGTCACGGGTGTTGTGTTGTGTGAGAATTATCTGTGGCTTCATCAATGCAACTTTCCAAAATCTCTATTAAGGAGCAGAAAGCTGCCTCAGTGTCAAGCTGAAGACAGGCAGCCATTGGCTAAGTGGGACAAGCCATGCTATGAATGCAAGTGTAAAGCTGAATAAACAAGGATTCAAAATAAAACCTGCAGGTGCCCAGAGATGATGTATTATTTAAAAAGCTGTCTCAGAAACTATACATATCCCCGGAACAGATCAAACTTCACCAAAAACCTTCCCTACTTTCTCTTTCCTACTTGCCTTACGTTTGCACATTGAGTTCGACTCTCTTCTTTCGAACTGCGCAGCACCAAACCCAGTCACATCTCACCTTTTTGATCTTCTTGATCTCGGTGTCATCGTCACTGGGTGGCACCTCTGGATTCGACTGGATCTTCTCATTGTCCTTGAGCAGCCCAGCGATCTGAAATTCAACACAAACCTGTGATGCAGTCACTCACTTGGTTAAGACTAACACCTTGTGCTATCAGCTAAACTGTAAATCTTTACTAAAATCCTACTCGTGATCTTCTTCATCTCATATTCTCAAGATCCACAATGTGTTTTTATTATAGGTGTTTTATTCAGTGTTTTAAAGTGCTTATGTTCATTTGTTTTATCATCTATTAAAATAACTGTACCAGTTGCAACCAAATGGAAACTAATCCACCCTATTACATTTACTCTGGTTATATGACACAGTGTGTTGGGACAGTGAATAAGAAAAGAATACAAATAGGCTAATAAATGATGAAATTAAGCAAAACCAACCCAAGTCAATACAACCTCATGTTTTAGAATAGAAAGTGAGACAGAGGATTATCAAGCTCTGCTGCAGAATCAGGTACAATAGCAGATGATTCATGCATATTGAAGACATTCAATTAAATTGGAGCTACCCATTAGCACATTAAAGAGAGATGCATTTGATCCAGTTTGGACTGAATAAGTAGGATACAAAGCACTGAACAGCATTGTAGGTGTTTCAAGCTCGATGTTTGTGATGAACTCACAGTGTTGTGGTTGTAACCTCATCTGTGACCTTTGTAACGGGCTGTCTTTTTGTGTGAAAACCTCTCTGCCTGATTTCTTTCACTTCATCTCTTCTCTCTGTCTCGCTCACAATGTACCACACACTGACACAGACCACCCACTTATATACAGGTGTCACTGGCATGAAATCACAGGCAGGTTACCTCTGATTTTAGCCGCTCTATCTCGATTTCCCCATCCTCTATCTGTTGTCGAAGTTGCTTGGCAACCGTTTTCTCCGTCTCCACGATTTGGAGTAGATGGAGGTACTTCTGCATGAGGGTCTCATGCTCTGTAGCCAGGTTCCTGTAACTATACAGACACACACAGAGGCATCGCAAGGACCTCATTAACGCATGTTTCATGGGCTCTCCTTAGACTTATAAAAGCTAAAAGCAGACCTCTGATCAGCATATGTTTGAACCACAGATCTTAACGTCCACACAGTTGCACAGGCGCTTACATGACCCAGCCTTCAAATACTCACCAGTTTAGCAAACCATGTGTAAAGGCTGCTTCTGCATGAGGAATAATTCTGTACATTACCCAGTTCAACGCTTTATGTATATGCTAAGTGAGGCTTAAAGTCTGTGCAGCCGACTCCTTCAAGCTCGTATAAATCAGCCCTCAAAGTAATTTGAATCTAGACGTATCCTGACAAGTGAGGACTGTTCAATAGGAGCTTATGTTTAAATTAAAGCGACATTGGAAAACGTCTTGTTAGACCGGAAACATGCTGAAATAAGAAGAAAACACAGAAATTCAAAGCAATAGAACGACGATGAAGACGAGCAAAATGACGACAGATAAGTACAGATCATCATTCGCCTGCTGTGCATTGCATACGTACAGGCCAACTTCCTCCTTCTACAGTAAAGTGCTGCTGCCTTGACGGAACACTAATCAATGTAATCCTCAATGAGTCCAATCAATTGACCTTTCGCCATACAAATGCACTCTGCTGACATTTACAATGATTGTACTGCTTGTCTTTCATGACCCGTTTTTGTCTCTGAGCCTTAAAGGGGCATTTCACTCATCACACATCTCAGGACTCCATACATCAAGTCGAATAATAATTTGTTTGTTTTCATTTCTTGAAGTAATAGTCTTATGAAAGAGTACAACAGGCATCCGCTTAAAATCCAATGGAGGGTCTCATGAAAGACTTCTCCTGTCTTGTATATAAAGATGGACGACGTGACTCCACTTCCTCGCACTATCCAGAAATGAAGCTGGAATAGCCAGGGACAAATGCTGCCATCTTGCACCATTTGAAGCCAGACTGCGCAGTAGCGATCGGGGATGGAGCCATGGCATCGAGGGCCCATGCACGACACACGCACTTCATCAATTACGAGTCAGTCTAAGCTTTCAATCATAATGTTTCATCCCTGTCTTTAAAGCATCAAATAACTAATAAAAAACATATTTATTGGAGAGATAAGCATTTGAAAAAACATCAGTGTGATAATAACTAAAACAAATGATAGAAACCTTCATTGCCATAAAATGTATTGACGTGTACTTTGACTTTTTGGTTTTCTTTGGTCCAGATCCTTTCCATTAACATGGAGGAGGCTGCAGCCAGCCACCAGGTGGCAATCGAGATGTTTTGGCTTCACTTTTAGGATTCAGTCATGTCTCCATTGGTGGGTAAAAAAAGTACACACACACACACACACACACTTCTCAACAACACTTTCCGCAGCTGAATGTGTGTGTGTAGGTCAGAGGTCATGTGTGAGAGGTACCTGGCCTGTGTGATAGCAGCTACCCACTCGTCACAGTCCTTGACGTCCTCAGTGCGCAGCTCCAAAGCCTTCTGGTTGTCATGATTAAACGTGACAGTGAAATAATACTGCAAAACAACAAGATAGAAACAAACAGTCTAATATCTATTCAGTACATTATGACACAATTATTAATTAATTAACTTATTCAAGAGTTTGCTAAACATCCCACTGCGGTCGTCACTGACCAGCTCTTTTGTAAAAACAACCAGAGATCTTGTTGAAACTGAAGTTGTATTTGTGTACACATGCATGTATGTGTCGAGTGCAGAGATCCTGAGGGAGAGGTCTTGAGAGAATCATTATAAATCCTCTGTGCATTCTGTCTGTAACCTGACCCTCTCCGCTGACGCCATGTTTTGTTTAGTTTAGTTTTGCGTGGTCGCAGGGATCTGGCTGCATTTTAGTGACGCACCTGGGACCTCGCCTCTTTTTACTCACTCTCCAATTATTATCTCCGGCGACCCCACAGCCTCAAAGGTTCAGTTATGGCAATTATGGCAAATGTTTTCTAGTAGGCTTATCAGATCAAATCATCAAAGTGGTGGTCATCGCAGTAACAGTACAGGCGGACTATTTGTGGTCGAAACGCATCAAATTATATAACACTGATGCATTGTAAATAGACCCCAACAAATCCAATATATTGGATTTTTTATCCCTCCCAAATGCCAAGAGCAAATCATTTGTGAAGGGGAGTAATGTTCCATATTTCCTGATGAGCAGCAGAACGGCCCTTTGTCAATAATGTGCTTCTCATCTCCCGCTTCCTGCAAGCTGGTGTGTCAAGCCTTTTAGGCGGCTATATTTAGCTCCACGCCACTACTTTTTTTTTTTTTGCCACAGAGACATTCGCTGTCGGTAAGTCAGACAACGCATCCCGTGCATTAAATTCTTGTCTAAAATCTATGAATAAAAAAATGCTGAATTTCATCCAGATCAGAGGTTGAACAGGTTTAATATGATGACTGATGAAGGTGACACTCGATGACTAAACATCAGAGTCATTGCATCTCTAAACACCTTTCATAAGAAATTAAAGTTGACCTTTAGCTTAACTTTCTTTTTAACTTTATTCAAATATAATCCGTGAAAAATGATTTGGTTTTTCCATTTCACTTTTTTGCATCTTTTGCATGTTGAAAAAGAAAATAAGCTGCTGTTCTGTATAATAATGACCTGGATTATATTAACAACTTGATGGATCATCATTTTTATCATTTTATGAGAATTACTTATAAACATGATTTCAAACCATAAAAGCATAGACTGTTAACAGTTGCCATGTTTCAGAAGTCTGCTTCACAGAAAGATGCCTTACTTTTATTTATGATTCAGCAAGTTCTGTTAGAACACAACACTACACCTCGTATAGTGTAGTTACCTCTGCCAAGGGGGTTTCTTGTTGGTTCGTTTGTTTTTAAGCAGGATTACGCAAAAACTACGGATGGATTTCCACAAAACTTGGTGGAAGGATGACGTATGGGTCAGGGAAGAACCCATTCAGTTTTATGGTTGTGTTCCTGTGTGTGTGTGTCAGTAAAACGAAAAACACAGGGGTATAATTTTTTCTGCATTGAAATAAACAGCAACAATACATAAACGGTGAATCTACATATTCCAAAATAATTGGAAATATATTGGAATATTGATTGATTGGTCTACTCCTTGAACTACACACAGCTATACTGTTCATACAACACTTCACTTCAAGAAATTAATTCATTATAAAGTTCAAAGTTCCTAAAAGATTGTTAAACCGCTGCAAATCGAGTTTTATTGTAGACGATGTATGAATGTTTGTAAACAACACTAAGCCCCCCCCCCCCACTCCATTTCTCATATGCACATATTCTGCTGTGCTCACCAAGCGAAGCACAGTGCCGAGGCTTGTTGTAGCACATTTTGTTGGCCCCTTCAGATGCACTTTTTCAGATGCAAATAGGGGTTGCCATAGTAACTGGGGGCTTAAAACGTAGCTCGCCTTCTAAATGAGGACTAAGAACATTTAAAAAGTAGACCACTCCAAAGAATACAATGAGAACGGGGAGATGGACGCACGAGGGGGGGGAGACCGATCTTTTGGCTTTTTGAGGAGTGAACGCTATAAAAAGCTCCGTAGCCCTGCAAGGTGGCAGTTGGCTTGGCATCTATTCGCAGCATTGTCCCTCTCGCTGTCACACACAGATAAGATCCTGTGCTGGCCCGGCCATTCCTCTGTCGCCTCCGACACACATATAAATACAGTACATGCACACACACACACCACTGAGAGACGCAGAAACAGACACCTGGAATCTGCTGGAATCTGCATATGTAGCAGCGCAAATGTACAGTACAGTGTGGCCACACACAACCTCTGATGTTCCCCCATCGACTCGATTGTCATCCTTTGTTTTTCCAGAGTGGGGGAAGTGAAAAGGAAATCTGTATGCCCTCAGACACCTGCAGCATTGATTACTCTTCCTGTCCTCAGCTCACCTTTTTTCTATGGAGCTGCTCACTTTTATACATCGACACAAGCGTCTGCAGGGGGACACACTGAGGCACAGATCTAGACCTCAGGACGAGCACCCCAAAGTCCCACCATATGTACAGATGTGGACCCCCACACACACACGTACATGCTGGCATGATTGACAACATGCAGAACTTGTGTTTGTGCAGCCAAACACACAAATCTTATACGCACATTTAGCACGGCAGAAAACGAACACCCCCACACAGCCAACATAACACTGAGAGAATTTATTCCTGACACATATTAAATAAAGGGACACGTGCTGAACAGAAGACTGAGTTATGCTAATTGAAGGCTTTCAAATTCATTTAATTCACTGTTGAAATAAATTCAGTGGAGCAGACTGCATCAACATCCGTCATCGTGGATGCCACTCAGGCCCCTGCTTCATCCCCAGAGCAGAGCACGTCTCTTCTACTGACATGCTTTTAAATAAATAGGCAAGGGGACAAAGTTTAGCTGATGACCTGTGTCTTCCAAAACAACCCATATGACAGATATGGGTTTATTATATATTGATCTGTTACTTTTGCTTAAGTTATGGCTGATTTTAGGCAACTAACAACACCACATTGTTTGTCAGGAACACAAATTTGAACAAACAGACAAAGATTTAATTTGAATTTGCTAAAAGAAAAAGAAAAAAAGTGATCTGGGATAAAAATAAAGATTTAGCATTTGTGTTGAATTGTCTGATATACATAGCGCCCTCTTGGCGACATGAACAATAATCCTGATGTCGCAGGAGAAGAGGGCAAGTGCTGTTTTACGAACGTGATGTGACGCAGAGTCCAACACAATGGACATGAACACCAGGTACAGCTGATGAAAACAAGCACAGTGCGACTGTAGGAGGTGCTGCATAGGGTTTACCAAGTGTCTATCATTTATTTATCAACTCTGGATTGTGGCTTTAAACTCACTCATAACCAGACAACCTACAGAAAGGCACAGTACGAATGAAATGATCATGCTCAACAATTAATCAACACAGGAGATGGGATATTACATGAAGATATTACATTTGTGACGTGGAGATTTTCCTCTACGGGAGTAAACTGTTGTTTTAGCTTTCTAAAGTTGTACCATCATCTTTTCTTCTGCTGCTCTTCACTCATGAGTTAATGTTACTATTTTCAAATTACCCCTTTTTTGTGCTTATGTGTGAGCTTAATCCTGCACTGGAGTTATTTTAACAGCGATTGGAAGTAAAATCTAGTCCGGACACATGTGAGCCCTGAATAATGGGCTCACATATTGGTTTCTTTTTTGTTTTTACTTCTCTCTCTATTATCAGAGAAAGTAGTGGGGTTGAAACCAGGAATACCAAACACAGTTTCAAACATTTAGAAAGATCTAGCATGAAAGCAAACAGAACATCAAGAGAAATGGTTTAGAGAGCTGCTGTGCATGCCTCCCCATGTCGGGTGAACCACCAGTGGTTTGCGCACTCCTACAGATATAGTTGGGTCGATTAGGGCCCCGAAGCAGAGGGAAGTTTATTTAAAGATGATAAAATTATATGTTATAGTGACCTCAATATCATCCTAAACAACCAAAATAAGTAAGTGTAAAATACTGATACTTCAAAACATCTTTTTTACAGCTAAAACAGCCCGGGGTCCATAACTGTATACTGATGTGTACAGTATACCGGTCATTGAAAATACATAATCATATACATTTTATGTTTACCCAGAAAATGAAGTAAATATGAAGGGGAAAAATTTTAGTTTTTATTTATTTAGAGATGCTTGATGGAACGGGTTCAAACTGACCCCAAGGATAATAGGAGGGTTGGTTTGCTGTGACAAATTAGAACGTTTTGTGGTACTGTTGTGTTAAAGTGTGGCATGTCTGCAGTGCAGGGCCTAAAGTCCAGCTTTTCCAGCCTTGGTGAAAACATTTAAAGGCTACATGAAGTAAAAAGGGTAAAGGATGGTGCCACAGATGTGCCACATTTTGCAGATTGATGGGGTTTGTGTGGGGAAACAACTGTCAACCTAAAGGAAAGGTTGCTATGAGCAGCTCAAATGACCCATCACTGGAGTTGCGGTGTGAGTGCTGCAGGGGAAGCAGCGGAGCAGACTGCAGCTGGCGGAGCAGATTTCAGAAGGTGACTGCAGTCATAGCTCACAGCAGCTTGACCACCTCTCTGCCTCTTTGATGCTTTTATGTCACAAGGTTTATTCCTTCCAGCAGCAGCAGCAGCAAGTCTGCTTCACTGGAGGAAACCATCCTTCCTCACTTTTATATCGTATGAATAAAAACTGGAAATCATCCAGCCTTCACACATGTTCATCTACAGCTCTAAACTCCAGAGGAAACCGAACGAGTGGAATGGGGGGGGATGTATATATACTGAGAAACAAAAGCATGCCTGAGACATCGTTTGCTTTTCATTCATTCGTTAACAACCCTGTAATAATGAGAGGGCTATCAAACGACCCGAGCCGCTGTAAACTGGGGAGACGCAGTTGCCAAGGTAGGATGCTATTAATATCAAGACAAGGAATTAAATCAATACGTCAAAACGACAGGGAAGGGGGCAGCTCTCCTCCGCAAGATGGCAACCTGCAAAGTTTGGGATGCAGCTGAAGTTTATGGCCCCATCACATCTGCGCTGCAATCCCCGACGTCTAAAAAACACACTGTACACCGCTGTGTGAATGTGATGCAACAAATGATTTGTTAATGAGCAGATACAAAGCGGAGGAAGGGGAAGTAGCTAAGTTTGCGCAAAGAATCCCTGTTAATCCCCCTGTGCGTTTTGCGTTTTTTCTCGGTATTTGAGGTCAACTGAGAAGATGTTTTAACGCCAGATGTAGACAATCAATTTCTCAGGATGACGCCATTACGCAACACTGAGCGTCAAGTGAATTATAATTCTCAGGCATCTCTGGGAAATCTTTTTTGCGTGTTAATAGACGTTGGAATAAAACTGCGGGAGGGAAACGTCTGTCCCCGTGTTGGTGCGTAAAATCTCAGGCAGACCCATTAAAGTTGAGATTGTGATTGTGATGTTTCGCCTGAGTCCGAGACGCGTGAGCTCCCCGTGCGCCCACACACTCTCTTACCTGCTTCTCCAAGCATTCCTTCGCTGACAGCGACGGTTTCGGCGACGGCGCCCTGTCGCACACGCATCCCTCTAACAGGTACAGTCCGGAGGGGCGTGAGCTGGAGTCGCTCTCGAAATAAAACAGCATGTTTTGCAACAAGGCGAACCACTTTGAATGCCATTTTGTGTTGTCCGAGCTCCTCTTGCTCAGGCAGCCTCGCCTCGTCCCGTCCTTCTTCGCCAAAAGCGCCAGGTAGGTGATGTGGCCATCATTGAGCCGCATCCCTTTCTGCATTTTGGCTGCGGTGTGCGCGCAGGGGGGTGGGGGGGTGGGGGTAGGGGGGGGGGACGCCTGCGGATTCTTACATGGTCTCCTCTCCTCTCAGCGGCTCGGGCGCACGGTCAGACTTGGTGGGCAGCAGCGGCAGCCCGCTCCCGCGTGCCCCCCATGCACGGCTGCCACGCGAGTGTTTGAGAAGAACAGAAGAAAAAAAAAGATGCGAGTGAAGAGTCGCTGTTGCGCGTTCAGCTCCAAATCCACGCTCCGAGCTCAGGGACACCGCCGAGCTAAAGCCTCTCTCATGAGCCTGGATCGCTCATGATGAGGATTGAAGTGTCCGCGTGCGTAGCCTACACACGTGCACGCGCACTCACTCTCCACCCCTCTCTCTCTCTCTCTCTCTCTCTCTCTCTCTCTCTCACACACACACACGCGCACACACACACTCAGCATCCAGAGGAAGCGCAGTCACGTGACCCCGGAGCAGCAGAATTCAGCACCTTGGACAGAAACTCAGAGGAGAGAGAGAGAGAGATAGAAAGAGAGAGTTTATTCATGTGGAGAATCCCTGAAGACCCCCATCACACACACACACACACACACACACACACACACACACACACACACACACACACACACACACACACACACACACACACACACACACACACACACACACACACACACCACCTCCACCAGGAGTGTTTTTCTTTTTCAGAATTTGAACCACACTTGGACAGAGAAGGAATAAAGGATAAATCAGTCAGATCACACAGTTGAACATTTCTGTAAAACCTCAAACATTTTGACTGCGTTCATTCAGAATCCAGTAGTTTTGGCACAGTGTTCCTAACAAACAGACACCTGAGTGTGTTTCATGGTGTGATTGACATGAGCAACATGTACCCCTGCAATACATCCTGTGTTTTAGTAAGACTCAACGGAGAGACGATTCTTCACTCAGTTACCATCACAGCTCATGCTAGGTGCTGTTGCTTCACACTGGTTATATTATATGGACTTTTCTATTGATCCATCTTTTGATTATACTTAGAGGAATTTTGAACAAATAAAATAATGCAAATCACGTCATTACACTAGATCTTTAAGTAGCATCAACAAAGTGTATGAATACAGGTAAAATCGCTGCGTATGAAAAGTGACTTAAATCAAATCCCAATATTATTAGCATCAAACGGGTAAATTCTTTCTGTGATACTGCTACTGGTGCAACATGGCGGACTCCATGGAAGTGGACCCACTCCCAGTGTAGATGTTAAGATCTAATTTGAAGGTTACAAGACGCAGCAGTTTTTTAATGTGCATATACACTAATAAAAATAGAACTGTGATTATTATATTTAATTTATGTGGATTGATTCTCCTAAATCCAACACGATGGACCTTTAAATTTCTGTTTTATATGCTGTTGCATTGCAGCTTTGTGATTCATCAGGTTTTGTGTGGAATTAAGGCTTTGGACATCTTTTCAGGACTCAGGGGACTTTGGAAATACATAATAAAAGTTATCTCAGTCTTCTTTTCTAAACTGACACCAAATTGTGTTTCATTTCAAACAGTTTATTGCAATAATTATATCTAGAATGTAAAAAAAGTATAGCTTTTATTGTCTAAGTGCGATCTAGAAGGTCACACATGACATTACTATGATACAATCATGTTGATTAAATTATGGACTTTACAGAGGGGGAGTGTGGTGGCATCAAAATGTGTCAAATTAGTTTTTTGTACAAAGAAAAATCGGAATGATTGTAGTTGCATAATGTTCCGTTGATGACGTGTGTTAATGACTTTCATACCATCTACAGAATAGAGAGAGAATCAGAATATGGCCCGTTTGCTTGCGTCGTCCATCCTGCACCATGGACATATGTTTGCAGACTCAACCCATCACAATTGCACTCATTTCTAGACATCAATTACTCCTAATTTCCTCCCTGGAACCAAAGAGAAAAGACCTTGTGTTTTTCCTTATTACTTGAAATGATCTATGTGTCCCTAAACCTTTGTCCTCGTCTCTGTCCGTCCTGTCCTGCCTACTCTATAGAACACAGAGTTAAAAGCCTCTCAACGCAGCATCCACGCCCGGGACATTTACATATCTAAGGGACCGAGAGGGATACTCACTAGGATCGGCCCATAATTAATCCTGGATTAGCATATTGGGACGAGGACACACACAATGGTGTATTTCATCACAGGGTGTTTCACAGTGGGATCACAGTGCTTTGTCTGTGTGGGATCATTAAGAGCAGCCAGGGAGGAAACAGGACATAACAGAGGGAGATTTGACTGATTGGATTTAACCAAAGGAGAGAGGATTTTAAGTTATGATTTCTTTTAATTGCATTGGAGACAGGTACAGTGAAGAGAGGTGTGAAAGTGGAAGGAGAGCGATGCAACAGTGTGGAATGAGTTGCAGCTTAATCACATGCAGCCATTAAGAGACTGAGCCACCAGGACGCCCTGGGCTCAGCGCTGTTGCCGGGCTCCTTACATCCCATATTTAGCCCCTCAAACAGGGGTAGTAATGAGCTGGTGATTCTCGCCTCCGATAGTAAAGATTAGTTTTATGGCTTCCTATTATAGAAGGTTTTAAATGGGATGTGACGCAGACGATTGCGGAGACAGAATGGTGATGACATTTGACAAAGGTCATGAAGGGAATTCAAAATCATGAAACCAATCGGAGAGGAGCTTTCAGAGGGCGGGGCCCCACAGCAGGTGATTTTCTGGATATTGTGCAACAGGATTTTGAGGCATCCTATCTGGGTTTCTGGGTTGCCGTGTATCAAAAGCTAAGCTGTCTATAACCCAGACTTGGTCATAAAAGATGCCAGAATAGAAAAGAGGGTTAATGGACGGATCAGATAATTAAACTGAGTGATAAAGCAGAAACAGGTAGTTTTTTTGGCCCCTTGTGGTAAGAAAATTTAATGAAAAGCTTAAAATAAATAAAGTCCAATATTCACTCTCCTTTTAGCTCTGATTTGGTCTTCACACACTCCTAAAACTGTCTGGCTATTATACTTTATATGTGTATATGGTAAATGGTTTGTATTTATATAGCACTTTTCTAGTCCTGATGACCACTCAAAGCGCTTTACAGTACAGTTTGCCATTCACCCATTCACACAAACATTCAACAGTGCATCTATGGAAAGCGGGGGCCATTTGGGGTTCAGCATCTTGCCCTTTGCCTCTTGATTCAGAATCCTTATTTCCACATTGAACTAAAAATACCTTAAAAATGTATCGTTAAATGCTTCTTCAGATTTGGACTCTGTGTGAACTGACCTCCAACCTGAAGCAGAGGATGGGGTCTGTGTGAATCCTGGCAGTTTAGAGACAGAGGACCATGAATCCTCTCAACCTGCATCCGTTCTGCGACAGTGATAGTTTGAAGTCTGAACACATTAGCGACGCTGTCAGTCTTCAGGGGGCGTTGGAGTGAGACTTGCTGGATCAGAGAAGTAGCCTTGTTGACACTTCACAAACATTTGTTAATGAAAAGCCAATGTATGGTGTGACCACATTTAGTCCACCGTCCCTGCTGCGGTGCTGGTGTCTAAACAGTTTCTACACTCATGATGCAATGGCATCTTTATTTATTGTAATTCTTGATCCCTTGTTATGAAATCAGCTCTTTATTTCTGTGCCAGAGTATTTGTGTCCGCAGCTCATTCACGATGGTGGCAGATTGGCCAGTGTGGGCAGCTCTCAGACTCTGGGACTTGGCTGCAGCTCTGCGCACTCTGCTGTGTGCCTGGTAATGCATGCAGGGTCACCACCTGGCTGCAGGATCCTCGAGCCGAGCAGCATCAGAACGGAACAAAAGCTCGGGCCTCACGCAGGAACAAAGAAAACCACAGATCTCACCTACTTATTTAAGACGAATACAAACCAAAAGGAGCCCAAAAGCTGTGAAAGGCAACATGATGGAACAGGAAATGAATGAATATACGACATATTCTTCTCATATTATTAGATTATATTAAGTGCAGCTTAGTCTGCGGTTAAACAATTTGATGTTTTGCAAACGACAGAAGGGATTCTTGTCTTTTCCAGCAGTGAAATGCAACAGTTCTTGAACAGAAGAAAGTTGGATGTGCCCTGTCTTTCTTTTCACACTCCATCTCCCACCCTCCACCTCCTCATACCCCCATCCTCAACTCCGTGGCCCCGGTAGAGAGGCATCTGCCTACCTCTCTCAACAGGTGTCATTCCCACACTGCAGCATCCGATGTCTGGTCCACAGATATATGCTAATATCATGCAAATGCCATATAGCAGATCAGGAGGTGACACATATTAATGAAAGTCAAAGCTTCATAATCAGCCACAGAAGTGCACTGTCCTTGACGAACGGGACATCTTCAAATGTAACTGAAGGTCAGCGGACGGTACATCACTGGAGATGCTGCTGAAGGCCTTATAGGCAACATCTGCTGTGACACGTGGCGGCACGGACACATGCATGGGGTCGCGCGTGCTGAAGAACATGCACACTTTTATGCGTTAATACACACACACACACACACACACAGAGCCCTGGCTGCGGGATGAAGGAGGCTGACTCATGAAGACATGTGTTCATTATTATAATATAGTCAGTGAAGAAGTGTCTTTAGCTGATCATAATTCTGGGCCAGGTGATGTATGTGACAGAGCAGGAGACTCTCTTACAGACTCTCTCAGTGCTTCTTTCAAACCAACGAGGGGAAGGAAAGACTTGAGTGGAATCTCTGTTTGTTCCACATACATCATAAGACAAGTGTGGACAGGGTGTTGCAACACAAAGTCAAACAGGGTCAGCTGTGAGGGACTGTGGTGCATTGCAGAACTCCAGCATGTGGGGAACTAACAGGAAGAAGGAACTTTGCCCAGTTCATTTGCTCATATTGATGAAGTCACAGTGATTTGTTTTTTTCACTGCTTTTCTAACAGCTTCAGCTGTAGGAAGCAGCTTTTCAAAAAAAAAAAAAAAAACTCTGATGAAGCTCAGAGTTTTTGATACATATGCACCTTTGCAGCTCTGCTTGTTGTAAGTTTCCCAGTTTTCACACAAATTGCACATAAAAGCAAAAATACTGACTTTAAAAAGTCTGTATTGAATAAAACTTGACACCTGCAAAGTGCAACACACGTCTGTTGTTTGACTGCAATTTGTATCAAGATCAATTAGACTAAGTCATATTTATTTTCTCTTTCAACTTACCAGGGTCCACTGAACCATCATGATGGTAGATCCACACATGGTGGATACAGTCTGAAGACACAGTCTGTAAATTCTCCATCTGTCTGCGATAAATTATAATGATGCAACATTTGATATCAGCTTCATATTCTTTTTGATCAAGTTTCGTACTTATACCCCAGTGGGAGGTAGAACACCATGGAAGCACTTGTGAGAATCAGGTGCTTTGGATATGGAGTCTGGACAGAGATGGTGGTGGTGGTGATGAGGGATGGAGCAGGAAGTTGGGTTGTCTGATGAAAGCTTCTGATTGGACGGTTTGAACTTTGACAGCTTACAGGTGATTGGTTTGAGGCGAGCGTGTTGGGTTGTGATTGGATGAAAAGAATGAGCTGGTGGAGCCTATAGACAGCAAGAACTGTGCATGAGCACTTAACTTAAATTTTTGTAATCTAAAATCTCTGGCTATCATTTTGTCCCCTTTTATTCTACAAGAAATGTCTCAAACGAGTCATAGTATGGTTTTGCAAGTGCTCTTCATCATATATTTTATTTGACGCCATTCAGTTATTAATTTGTGGATCTAACAGTGATGCAGCACAGGATCAAAACTAAACATGTGGGCAAACTAGATGATCACAGAAGTGAATTTACAGATGCAGCGTCACGAGCACAGACGACTGTAAATGTTCCGTGCAACAACAGGTGCGAGCAGGCGTGCACCCCCACACCAACAGTCAGCAACAAACACTCAAACCACTCTCCTCTCGTCTTGTTCCTTTTATGGGAGCTGTTTAGTGGAGAGGCCCAAAATTCGATCATGCATTTCTCTCTCTCGACTGAAGCCCTCCATATTTAGAGAGTCTATTTGTGGCAGTGTCTCTCCACAGTTGCCTTTGCCATGCCCTGAGGAGAGAGAGAAAGGGAGGGGGGAGGGGGGGGGGGGGGGGGGCTAATAAACCTCCCTATGCCGCGTTTAGTTTTCAAAACTGCAGCAGAACCGGCACTCACCGCCCGCAGTGCACAACAGAGCATGAACACACTGATAAACTGGAATAGACACAGTACCGAGGATTGTCATATAACCGGAGGAGTAGATAGTCTGACCTGTGCACACTGTTTGAAACCCCTCACTTTCTTGCTGTTTCGTGGCCGCAGGTTGAACTGTGTTTGATAAGAGAACATTTTTATCCTTCAAGAGATGCTCAGCATGCAAAGAAGAGCCACAGGATTTATTTACCACCTGGAGCTGAGGGGAGAGAGGAAATGATCAAATTCCTTTTCAGAAGGTTTTGTTCTTGGTAATCACATATACAGCTAGGATGGCACCATGTAGAGGACATACATCCACCGAGACCCGACAGTCCCCTTAAATTAAAACAACCCTTACAGCTAAGGCCACATTACGTGTGTTGTTACAGGTTGTGAGCCTCGTCTGTTACCATACAGCAGCTGAAGAGATTTTTATCTGGATGTGCACGGAATTGCCCACATAAGATTCACACATAAATATCACAAAAATCGACAAAAGTATTTAAAAAAACCCAAATCTCACAATGTTTAAGAAAGTGAAAAAAAAAAAATCATTCTCCGACCCGTACTGCATCCTTTCACCAAGTATTGTGGAAATCCATTCAGTAGTTTCTGTGTAATCCTGCTGACAAACAAACGCAGACAAGAACATAACCTCCATGACAAAGGTTATAAACATGACACACAATTGATGATTAAGAGGACTTATAACAATTTTACAATATATAAGAAAACTAATTTAGAGCTATACATTATTTCTGATGGCATGCAGAAATTAATTCTGAGCCCACTCTTCTCCCTCAAGCTTATTCTTCGAGACTGAATTTACAATGTTACACAGAGTGTCACATGTATAATAATCTATAGATGGAAGAACATATTTCAGAATTGACTGTCAAAGACTTAACCACAAGCCATTTGGAAGGACATAGTCTTAGCTGAGCTACATCCATGTCATGACAAGACAGCTACTTGCAGTTGATTCAAACTTTCACTCCCTCTCTACACATGAAGTATCAGCAGATCGACAGGCAGGAGACATGGGCCCTGTCCCAATTCACCCTTTAGCCCTACTTGGCCCCAACCCTTTGTTTTGCACGTGGCCATGAAGGGGTTGTGTTGTTTCATTTCTCTATGTGATGTAGGGGTAGTGGCCATCCAGCCCTTCAAACACCCCTTTAACCGTAGTGTATTCAGGACCCCCCTAAAAACAAAGGGTAGATGGAAATTCCTGAATGCTTTAACGAACCGGTGAAGTGAATCAACATGGCGACCGCTGCAGGTAAAAGGGCTCATAGCCTGACTGTAAGTATGAAATCTTGCAAAATAACCATGAAAAATGTCTAAATCCAGCAGAAGATCTTCCAGTAGAAAATGAAAATGTTATTGAATAGCTGTGAGAAGCATTTCATTGCATTGGATAAAAAACAGAAAGCAGATTGAAGCAAAAAACTACAAATATAAAACCCACATAATGATTTGTTTAAATATGAGACGCACGTCATAATCAGATCTGATGGAGAGTTTATTTATTTCAAACACTGGATTTTTTGCTGCTGTTGACTCTTTGACTTTAAGCTGCAACATGTTTGGCTCCATAATGACAACATCCCTTCAGTAAAATAACATCCAGGCTGAGCTTATTGGCTCATTGTCATTAATTAATATTTACCGATGAATATAAAACGTGTCAGTGACCTAGAAACGGAGCTGAAAAAAGAGGGAACATGCCTTCAGTCGTACAGCAGCACAGATCACAGTGTTATCAGGGAGCCAATGTGGGGAACAGTGTAGCCTACTTCTGAATTCATCCTCCTATTGAATGTTTTATTTTTCTCATAGACAATAAAAATGTATGTACACTTGTCATTAATGTAACCCTGGTTCTCAGCCAACCTGCACCAACACTGTAAGCATCTATACACAACAGCAGCAGCATGTCAGAACTCAGTGAACAGATATAACTGATAAAAGGGACATTTTGACTTTAGGAGTTAACATTAACAACAGCTCTGTTAGTTGCACTAATTCATTTTCATCTGTGCTTTTCTGCCATGACATGTAAATGGACTGTATTAATATAAATTCAAGACAACCACGCAAAGTGCTTTACAGTATAAGTTGCATTCACACATTTAGCACAACAATATGCAGCGGTACTCTGTCTGAACAGTCAGAGGCAGTCTGGGGTTCACTACCTTGCCCAAGGACAGTGGGGAATGGAGACTGTTAAGAGGATCGAACCACTGACCTGCTGGTTAGTGTACGGCCCTTTCTACCTCCTAATCCACGACCCGCCTGTGTCAGGTGTCTGCTGTGAAAAAGGCCTGTGTTGAAACAAGCCAGTTTTATTTATAAAGGCCCAACTGACAACATAAACAATCTGAGCATGTGACACCTGTCGTGTTTTGAGTCTTTGGCAGAACCAACACTTATCAAATGGTAAAGCAGGTACAGATGATGGTGGATTTGAACAATAAAAAAAACAGGCTTACAGTGAAGTTGGCAGATGAATTCCAAAAGAATCCAAAAAGCATAACGACCGAAACAACAAGGCGCAGAATCACTTGTAAATCCAAGTGTGTGGACAACACTCTCCACTACAATGGAGAGTGTGGAGCTCAGAGACTAAAGGAGGCAGGATAACTGAACTCAGGTGGGACACTGTGGTGGGTGGAGTCACAGGAGCAGGCAAACAGGAAGTAATTCAAGCAAGAGACACAGAAGGTCAGTAATTTCAAAGTAAAAAAGGAAATAATGAATTCAAAGAGAACGAATTACCAAGTAAAACAGGAAGTGAGAAAAATATGAGTGGAAAACCAGTTCACATTCAAAACATCAAAAAGTACAAAGATCCTCTTGTCCACAAAGCTGTGGGGGAAAAAATCATGACATTAAATAAACAAATAGAAACAAAATGTCACCCACTGAACCCTCTCTGTACAGAGGAGACCTAGATCCAGGAAAGACCACACACACACACAAACACACATACACGCACACATACACGCACGCACACACACACACACACACACACACACACACACACACACACACACACACACAGAGGCCTAACTCAAGGACCATCCACACAAAGAAACATAAGAGACAGTAGATGCTGAAAGAAACACGTGATTCAGGGACAGTTATGGAAAAAATGTAGGTGAGCAGAATTGTTTTTGTTTGTCCAGGTACGTGTTGATTAATCACAGAACACACTCCATGTTTTTCATATGGATCTTTATTATTTTAAGTACTGCCCTAAATCAAATCATTTATCATTTATGAGATTTTGTTGTCTACTGCCAGGAACAATTTAAGACTCAATAACTATATTGTGATTGTGCATGTACGGTACAACGAAAATTCTATTAAATTCAATCCAAGCGTTTATTGTCATTGAACAGCTGGACAACGAAACTTACGTGTGTTGGTGTCATCCTCAAATCCAATTGTACATGTTAGACAGATGTATATAGGAAATATACAAATGTTTAAAAAATCAACTATTTAATCAAACATAAATAAAAGCAAAAGAAGTATAAAATAAAGTTCTGCAATAAAAATTTGAATACAAGTCAAGGTCTGCATACAATAGCAGTAAAGTGACGGATATAGATAAGTGTGATGAATGAAATGAATATTGTACAGTGTGTGTTCGTGTGAACTATGATGCAGTGTTCTAAGGTGACATGATGAATATGATGGATCAATGTTGCACGTGATACATGTGATGACAGTTGCACGTGATACATGTGATGACAGTTGCACAGTGAAGTCTCGTCAGACTGAGGAGAAGTTCAAAAGCTTTACTACTTTTTTCTTCCGATTCAGACACGTCGACCTTTAATTTCTGTGTTTGGAACATGTGCAACAAGTTATCAGAGTTAACTAAGTTTACATGCGAGTGTTTTCATGTGGCACACAGTGGTCAGCCTGTGGAGAATCAAAGGGAAGGCAGTGATCGCCCTCTAGTGTTCAGAGGCCGTCAGTGACCTGTCCCTTGTGTGCCGGCCGCGCTCCATGATCACATCTCACCCCTCAGTGAACATCAGGGGAGTAACACAGCAGCAGCAGCAGCAGCAGCTCTGGAGGCTCCACACTGATGCCTCTGCCCCCACGAGGTTCACAAGCTCACTCTCCAGGTCCATCAGATACAGAAGACTTTCTCCAGACTTCAAACTGAAGCTGGTGCTGTGTTGTTTCTCCCACCAACACATATGAGTTTTTATTCTCACCACAGGTCCCATGTAACAGAGTGGTGTGAATGCACAAACAAATACGTGTGCACATCAGCAGAAGCAGCAGCAAATCACTCGACTTCATTTATTTATTGCAAACAGAACATTTCTTCAAACCCTGACAGGATTTGTGTCCATGGCAACTGAGTGCGGTTGGACCTGTTGAAATGGACGGAGGATGTTCTGGAACTAAATAAAAGCAAATTTAAGGATCACATTAAATGAAACATGTGTAATCAGCTCCAGAGCTACAACTCTCAGCTGAGAAAAGAAATCAACTGAATTTCTATTGGTTCAAGTGAGGTTTAATAATCTTTCAAACACGGTGGCTTCACAGAGAATCTGTAATTGCCACAGAATTATAATCTGTCCTGAGATCAGCTTCAACTGCTCTAAATTGCAGCAAAGTATGTGTAAATATAACCAATTTCAAACATGAGAATTAGGTTTGCCTTTCTCATTTGAAGAACCCAGCAGGAGATTGTTCAGGTCAGACATGTTCACAACAACAGGAAAATGTGAGGAACATTCAGGTGTGGGGGGGCATCAGGGTAGAGTGTCAGACCATTGACACCAGTGTGGGCTCTTATCACCAAAAGCTCTTGAATATCGTAGTCTTTCCAGTTTTGCATGTTTCATTCACTGTGAACTATCAAGATTTTATTCTGCTGTCTTCTCACATGGGCTCACTCAGACATTTTAGGACAGTCTGAGGAAAAGTTCCAGAAAATGTCTGAGGCAACTCACTCGGATATTTGCATTCTCAAAACACTCCTCCTGGAAAATACCAGGACTTCTGTGCATGTGTGAAAGCAGCTTGTGTTTTGTACAAAATCCTAAACAACCAGGTAGAAATCCCTAGTCATAGTTCACAGTTTAACCGTAGAATATGATCAATCTGAAGATTTATCTGAAGTGAGAAAATGAACTCATCCAATCCAACTTCAAACAGGCGCATGAATCAATGTAATGATCCAGAGTCCCCCTGTATGACTTGTACTTCTTAACCTCTCACATAAAAAGACTTCACATTGCAAGAATATTGTTTTGTTGTTTCTAAGAGATGCAGGAATGTGAAGTGAATGTCCTGTAAGAGGAGAACAAATTCACCACATTATTTCCAATG
Organism: Hippoglossus hippoglossus; assembly: GCF_009819705.1. Taxonomy (NCBI): domain Eukaryota; kingdom Metazoa; phylum Chordata; class Actinopteri; order Pleuronectiformes; family Pleuronectidae; genus Hippoglossus; species Hippoglossus hippoglossus. The sequence goes on from NC_047153.1 coordinate 20,275,655, forward strand.
TGGACACTGCTCTCAGGAACAGAAACAAAGAGGGACCTGGAGAATTGTTCAAGGTTGGAGGCCATTACTGACCTTTCAGTGTTACCAGAAAAAAAATCTATGTATAATCAGTGACCATGACACACATTTGGTGGCAATGTTTTATTTTTTTCTAAGTTTTTATTTAAGGACCATCTAGTCTGTTGTGTCAATTTGCACTTTTTGAATTTCAGCCTTGGACACAGATGAAATGATGTGACATATTTCTCATTTACCAACACTGCAACTGTTCATCTTCCATCCAACATAAACACATCAAAATATACAGAGTCATACTGTCTTTCCGTTTCTGAATATAAATCAATATTCAATTAAAAATAAGAAAATAAATTAGCAAAACGTAGGCAGATTTCATGGCATCTGTATTTCAAGCTATATGTCAAGATGGATGTAATCAGAATGTTAACAATGACATTTAAATCCACTATTTGAAAAATAGTAGAAGTATGAAAACACACACACTTTTGAATTGGATTATTAGTCAGTGTCTTTCTGTGAATTTGTTCTAAAAGTCTAACAGCAGAGGTCGCTGTTGAGCACTGGATATTTGGCTGCTCTGGTGATACTGTTGTTCTAAGAGACTGTTGTCGTGACAGTGGAGTAAATGAAAACCTTGTTTTAAAAAGAGTGAGGTCATAGGTCGCAGCAGGTATCAACACACCAGACCAGCTGTCCCACCAAAAAACTTTGAAGGGTTGGGGATTATAACGGATTTTTCAGACTTCATGTATTTCTTAAAAGTCCCCCTCTGCTGAAAACAAGTTTTTAAACATGTTAACAGGGGTCGGGGCATGTCAACAGATTCCTAGATTATATAGTCACAAACTGAGGAGGGAGGGTCTAGAATTAAACTCATGTATTTAAAATTTAAAATTTCATGTCAAAGCTTTTGAATATGTATACATATAAGCAAATAAAAGTTGTAGGGGCTGTCACAGCTGCTGGGGTGGGACCTAACAGGGGTCTTTTGTATTCATGTATTTTTTTTGCAATTCTAGGTTATGGTCAGAATGATGCTGATTCTAATTTAAGCCTTTGAGACTTGCTGCCATGTCAAAGCCTTAAATGAAAAGATGCTTGGAGACTTTTAACAATGACACATCACTGGTCTGTTCAGTGACAGAAGCAGATCTAGGTGTGACTGATGATCATTTATGATTTGACTGAGGGTTTAAAATGCACACACATACACCACCTGATGGTGGCTGGTGAAATATTTAACCCCCAACAGCTTCAGTAAAGCTTCTGATGACTGTCAACAAAAGATCTTAGTGGTTTGGCTGATAGTTTGCATGTTGTATTTCTCTTCTACTACAACCACACACCCAAGATTCTTATCTTATCGCACTGTATCCTTTTGAATTGAGTCCTGTTGCATCATCCTGTTTGATTTGGTGTCATCTTGTTTTATCGATGGGATGTTAAAACATGGCAAAAATGCATTCGTCATTGGCTCCTGTGTTGACATAAAAAAGAAGCACATGATTGGTTAAAGGTTCAGAGTGTAGGATTTAAGGCGCTTTCAAACCTACATTGTTTGGTCCAGACTTTTCAACTTAGTCTGAATAAAAAGAACAGGGGTGAAAAGTGCCTCAGACCAGTGGACCTAAATCTAGTCCAAAGTAGCTGGTCTTGGTCCAGATCAAACTGAACATTGATTTGGTTTGTTTGCAGTGTGAAAACATTGTTTTGGATCGTTCAGACTTTTGTATTGAGGTGGTAATTAACAATAGAAGAATAAAAAGAAGCGGAAGCAGCTCACAGGATTGTTCAGAGGCTTCACCTCTGACGAAATACTATTTGAATGACGAGGACATTTATTTTCATAACGATATTACTGTAGCAAAAATGGTGAAATGGTAGGACTACGTTTTTCAATGCACTTAATGTCATATCAAATTCTTTAGTTCACTCTCTAAATCACAATTTGAAACCAAAACTAACAGATCAAATGTAAACAAGGTAACAAAAATATGAATCTTGGTTTGGACCATTGATCTGAAAAGTAAGAATTGTCTTGTTGTTCTTAGCATAGCTTGAGTCCTTCATGTCTACATAGGAGGCGGGTCCTCTTTCAAGGAGCCTGCCATGTTTCTACAGAAGCTCATAACCGACACTATAAATAATTTTTCTAGAGAAGGCCTTTCATGTTTTTGCCTGAAGGGCACCAGAGATTCTTTAATATGCTTAGAGGGAAGGTGTGAGGGGAAGTGGATTTAGTTGGTTGCAATCACCACTAGATGTCACTAAATCACACACTGGCCCTATGATAACTTTAATAATGCTGGATTCCATTTAGCTGCACCAGTTCCAGGGCCTTGCTATTGTTTGCCTACTCACAGAATTTAGATGGATACTCTCTTGGACGATAACATAGTTTTTTTCACTAACGGTCACTAAAACTGAGCTTATGAGTATTTCAGTTACCAGGGTAAGAAGAAAGATCATTTCTGAGTTGTCTCTGGACTCAACCGCAACATTCTACAGGTGCAACGATTCCACTGCAAATGTGTGTGACAGGAATATATGAGAGGGGAAACCTTCTGTGGCGGCTGGAGGAGGCATGTGGGGACATTCCACTGGAGATCATCCAGGGGAGGATTCGACACACCAGGGGGTACTTCCCCTCGCTGCCTGGCCATGGCTGACATCGCGTGTGATGTGTGGATGACAATGGAAATGCTCATGTAACCAATACATAAAGCTGAGGCAAACAATGCCTTGACATATTAACACTGCAGACGAGGGTTTATGGGAATTAGGCTGGTTCATGCTCGGGATTAGTCTATTCTCACATTTACAATATTTTATCATCCACCATCAGTTTGGTCCTCTGTAAAATAAATGATGCTTGCGTATAAAAATACAGAAGAGTTTCTAAAGCATATTGATATATTACATGAACATGTCAGTGTGTAACAGGTAGAACATGTAATCAGTGTGTTTCATGTATATGACAGGATGTGTACTAGTAGAGTTAGATTACTAGCAGAGATTTGAAAAAGTAAGAGAACATAGTTTTAGAAAATATGTGTAAATACTACAGTTGTGTCATCTTTGTATTACAATTCCAGAATGAATTAAGTTGTACCAATCACATGTTAGTATTGAGTGTTGTATAGCTGATGTTGTATGAATCTACGCGTAGGTTTTCACACACACGTGGCCATCAGTGCAGTGGTGGGAGCAACAGAGCGGAGGGGCCCGGGAATGTGTCGGCTCTAATCCCAGTGAGGGACAGAAGATGCTTTAGCAGATCTCCTCTGGTCCACATGAGTGGCCCCGGGCAGTGATGTTCCCACAAAACCCCCCGGAACTGGATAAAGAGAGGCCGACGCCTGTTTGGTTAGCGCTAGACTTTCACACTGATGAGAGCAGCTCAACTAAAATAATCGACAACAATGGCGGCAGAGGTGGCTGCGGCCCTTCCTCTCCCGGTGATTTGCAAAGATGTCAGAATGAATCAAGAGCAAAAAGTCAAACCATGCGGAAGAGGCCTGCATGAACCCACATGGAAGATTACTATGAATAATTATATATAGAAAGATTTAACTACCTTGGTGAGACATTGACTTCAACACCTAAGCTCAGTCAGAAAGTAAACTATATTGACAAGTTTTTTGCCTAGTGTGGAAATATTAGATGTTTAAGCACCGTCATCCATTCATGGCATCTCATTTATTAGTTAACAGCATATTCCAAAACAAAAACTTGAGTTTAATAACATTGAATTTGTAAAGCAATAATTGTGCCTATAGAGGTGAAATGTATTCATGGAGCAGCCATGACTCCGGACTTGAGGAGCTGGTGGGAACCGTGCAGTGAAGAGTCTGAGGCAGCGCAGCATGTGCTAAACAGGGCGGACAGCTGACTCAGCACCACCCGGTTGTCTATGTGTGTTCACTTGACAGTGTCTTTATCCCCAGCGACAGAACACAGCCTCAGGGCCCGAACGTCCCTCACAGCTATCAGAAAATCCTCCTCCCAGTCCGGTCCCAGGAATTCTTACAGACGCCCACTGATCCTGAACCGTCCTCTCTCTCAGTCTCTCATCCCACAACAACAACAACCAGTCATGAGAGCAGAGGGCAGTTATTCAATACCACATGAGAAGCTCACAGGGTTCTTTTATAGGTTTATGAAAACAGAAGATTATGTAAGTATTATAAAAGTGTTTGGATGAGTTACTGGATGAGTTACTGGATGAGAAACATGAACATTAGTTATAATAAAAAAATTGTTTAAATGTCCATGTGTAGACTAACTTTATGAACATCAATCAAATGTCAATTAACCCATCTTTGCTTCATCATTGTTTGGGCCCTATAGGTGTCTATATTAAAGGGATAGTTCACCCAATAATGAAAATTCACTGAAGTGGAGTTTTGGAGTTTGAGGGGTAAACAGTGTTGCAGCCAAATCCAATACATTGAAGTAAATCTTGAGTAAAAAAAAACGACAGAAAAAACCCATAAAATGCCTAAATGTCCACGGTGATCCAAGCACAAGCGCGGCTCCAGAGGAAGATATCAGAGGACATTTAGACTAAAAACACGGTGTAAATTATGTTGTTTCAAGTCGAATTTGAATGTCAGGGCTTGTAGGACATTTGGCTTACACGACAGGAGCAGCATGGAGGAATTGAAGAATTGGTCACCATTTACTGCAATTGTATTGGATTTGGCTGCAACACTGTTTACCCCTCAACTCCAAAAGTGTTTTGTGGACCCTTCACACTTTTCTCTGCAATGCAAATAAATTCAGGGTACTGACCAAAATTCACACTGCTTAATTTGCCACATGATGTAAAAGGATGGAAGGCAACATGAAACATTGTTAGATTTTATTAAACTAAATGTAACGCTGTAATGTAACATACATGTAATGAAGTTCATTCTGTCACTAATTGTGAATGTGATGGGGTGGTTCACTGGTTTCTGGCTTCTCCTCATGTTGATTTTTCATATATAGTTTCAGGCACAGTGTTAACAACAGCACTGGTGATAGTTTTAACCTATGAACGTTTTTGAATTTATTGACCATCATTGACAACTGTGTGTGATTCTTCCTCTGGGACACCAAAACTTCACTGTGCGTATTTCACATTCAAGATGCTTTGTTATCAAACTCCTGTATCACTTAGACAGCATGACTATCTGGAGAAAACTATTATGGGAGTCGCTTCTTTTGTTGTTTTGATGCTACAAAATCCATATTAAAAGCACCTTACATTGAACATGATTATATCGGAGTGAAGATGAACGTGGACAAACCTCTTTCTGACTTGAAGAATGTAAGAAGTGGCTCATGAAACATACATCAGTGGTTTGATGAGAGCCTGATCTGTTCTGTGGGTGAATAACTGGCGACACAGAGAAGCTTAGTCACTGCGGCTGCTCTGATTCAGCTCCACACATGCACAGACTCGTTCAGCGGTAATCACGGCATGGGCCCTGCTCTGCTCTGCTCTGGGCCCATGAATGCTGCAAACCTGCATTCCCACACCTGCCCGAGGCGCCCACTGTTCACGTCTGTACTCTGAGCTGGACAGAGAGGAAGTGGGACACACGGAGACAGAGGAATCCATCACAAGAGACAGAGGTTTAAAGGAGGGGGGGGACAGACAGATGAAGACCAAAAGAAAATGGACTTGGGTATTCTCCACTTCACACAGGTCCTTGCTGAGGCTTCGTGGCCTCCAGCACGAGGAAGACAGGCACAGATGTTGTTTGCAGGATCGTGGGGGGGGGAGCACATGCCGCTGCCTGCACCTGTACGCCAACCGACGACTCCACATAACAGGGTGTGTAAAGAGAAGCGTGGCAGTGTGCGTTTCCTGAATACAATTTGTACACACAGAGCTGCCTTTAATCACCATAGTGCGTTCACATAGTTTCACACTCGAATAGCTGCTTGTGAAACGTTGCTTATGGTAACTCGCACGTGTTTACTCCCCAAACAGCCTTCGAGGCACAAAGCAAGCCTTTCCTGTCCTATACAGTCCCTTATAGGTGAAATGTTTGTTTTCTCATGTCGTCGTTTGTGCAGTGGCATCCAAGTGTTTCGCTCATGAGATATGAGATAGGGGTAGAAAATTGCTTATTTGTGCAGAGAAACAGGAGATATTTCCTTCTCCCTCTCCGTGGGCCCCCGAGAGGAGGAAAGGGCAGAGCGATTGGTCAACAGAGGTCTCACTTTCTAGGGGCAGCTGAATACCGGAGGAGCTGACAGGTATGTACATATTGGAATGTGCTTCTCAGCCACACCTGTGGGGGGGGGGACACACCCGCCAAGCCTGGCCTCTCTCATCCCACTGGCTGATCTCCTCGTGATTGACAGCTGAAGGAACTATTTGGCTCCGGTCCACGGGAGCCCAGGGGGCAGGTATGGCGAGTTCAGAGCACGAACCAATGGCAGCTGTGAAGTCCCTCCGAGCGAGGCGGGGCCGCAGTGAAATAAAACTCATCAATGGGGTGTGTCTCCAAAGGTTGTCAGCAGTCATCAGCGAAGGGCCACCGCTGCAGGAGCCCACTCTGACTAGTTACAGCTTAACTAGTTCCTCGCTGTGTCCAGATCCGGGTGGTTTTCAGCCTCCAGAGATGGTAGAAAGAGACTGACAGGAACTTTCTCTGCTTCTGACAGATTCACCTTTGCTGGGGCTGAATGATGGAAATGGAACAACAGACCTCATCTGCTCCGACCTCTGGAACTCAGCTCTCAGGGCCAGGACTTTGAAGAAGAGGATGGCAGATTCTCACAGCCCTCACTGGAGACTTTTTAATGCACCAACAGGTCCTTCGTCACAGCTGGACAGAGATGAAAATGTTGCTGTGGTTCTGTGGTCGCTCACATCTCCTTATCACTTTTCCAGCCCAGCTATAGATTGTGTATCCGTTGGACGGAGAACTGATAAGGGCATGTGGATGACATTACCTACAGATACTGCAGAGACAGAGCCTCTGGCGTTATTCTGTCATTCACTCTTCAATTTGTGAACATGTTGATTACTGTTATCAGTTGTTTACTTTTAAGGCATTAATTATTTCTGAATGATTGAGTAGAACTGTGATTCATTGCTTTTTAAAGATGTTAATAATATCAGAGCTATTGAAGAATGTGAGCTTTTTTAGTTGCAGATAGAAATTTACTGCTCAAATGTTTAGTTTACATTAGAATCTTGAATGGTTTGTCTATAATTACTTTATCTAAACGGTGATTCAGCTCTAGACAAATTAAGTTTAAATCCAAGGACTGAAGTTAATTATAACTTTAAAATGTCATATTCTGTTTCATAAAATGCAAGAAAAACATTCATTTCCTTCAGGCCGCTGTAAACACACCTGGTTAAAAGTCATATTTAGCAGACATATGTCAGAAAGCAAGATTACAGCTTTCTTTTTCAGGTGCGACTTCAGGCAAAAGGATGCATTTCACCAAAAAGGGCACAACCTGGTTTGACAGTTGAGAAACCAGCTGAGTCAAAGTGAACTGACAGCCTGACATGATGCAGCATGACTAATATAATCCATTCAATGTACACCGAGGACCAGCTGGAACACACAATTTAGGTGAGTGAATTTCATGCACACCAAGAGACTAACAGTTTTAAAACCAATAAACATGAACCTTTGACATTTTTCTTCAAAGAGAATATATATCTCACACTTAACTGTCTTTTTTCAATAAAATATCTTTCAATTCGATGTTTCATCCATTATCTCCTGCATTTTGAAAAGTGCTGTACAATGTATATGTTTTTAAACCAACCAACACACACACACACACATATATACTGTATATATATTTCTTTTTTATAATTTTATTTTTAAAGATATATTTTGGGTGTTTGACCTTTATTGATGAGTGTGAAAAGGTGAGAGAGCAGGGAGGACATGCAGCAAAGGACCAGGTCAGATCCCAACCGGCTGCTGCTGCAGGAGAGCTCGGCCTCTGTATGTCGGGCACATGCGCTACCAGGGGAAAGCATTATGTTAATAAGACTTTGCTATTTCTAATGCATGAGTGATTTCAACTTATACCCATTTATATTTCCATGTTGCTTCACTTAAAAGAGCTCTGGGAAAACTCTTACAAATAACACAGCCTCCAATAAGGAGCTCTGGCAGACTGTCTCCCTCTGTTTTCCTATATCAATGACAAGATGGGGCTGAATTCAACCTTTACAACACATCTACTGCTGTTCTGATAAACTGCTCACAAAAGCCTGGGTCACTCGTTTGTTCCTGCATGTGGGGAAGTGGGTCTGACCAACAATCAGATGTTTTGGATATTATTTCTCATTTGCAGTATTTGTACCATATATGTAATACGACAATAATATTGCTATCATTGATAATAATAATAATAACAATAACAGCCAGAAGAAAATCTATTTTAATCAGACTTTTATTTCAAGAGCACTGCAATAGTGTTGTAATCTGTTGTACACTTTGTCAATACAGGCACATAATGTACTCCTCACCTCAAAACCAACTCCAAAAATACAAAAACAAGCAGCATCCACCATATATAAAGAAGAACACACACACTGTAAGTCCCTTTGATCTACTGTCTCTCTACACTTGGAGGATCTTCTCTCCTCTGAGATAAAACCACCTTCTCACCACCGCTGCCACCTGAGGTCACTTCCACCTCCTAGCAAAGTCTTCCTCTTAAACCTGGACACAAACAGGCTCTCATCCTCAACAATTTAGTTTTTCGGGAAATTATTCTTTTGTTTTCCATGTTTTGTGTCTGTGTCTCTGGAGTGAGGATGTAACAGAAACTGTACAATCATCTGTATGTTGGTAATTATTGTTAAATGCCATTAATAAACACAGTAGTTTGATGCATTGAACGTCTCCTGGAGTCTGCAGCACTGATCATAAAAAAAAAAAAGGTTTGTTTGGCAATGACCATTTTAGCATTCCAATCCAAAACATGTTTGAAGCTAACTGTTTAACAGGCATTGCTCATTCAAACGCAGACAATCAGCTGAGATGCAAGATTAGAAAAACAAGTATAGTCTTGTTTTGTAAACCACCACAAATGATTTCAATATATATACTGGATTATAAATGTAAATAAGGAGATTAAATAAAGTGTGCAATTTATACTCATCAAATCATAGTGATATTGCAATGCCCTATAATGCAGAATAGATAGTAAAATGAATTTACTAATGTAAACATGGCTGGTAGGTCATAAAAGCAGGGCAGGCTGATGATGTTTATGCCAGACCGACCATAGAAGCACTGAGGTCCCACAGCTTTTTGGCTGCGGCGTCATCCAGGGCCTGTGGCGCCGCCGTTATGGGAGCACAGTCACTGTACGGTGGGAGAAATAAAAGAGGAGGACAAGATCTCCAAAAGTCAGTGATTTATTGCCAATAGATTGACAGACATTTTAGGAATACATCTTTTATGAGCCATAAAACCAAGTTCAGTTGGATTGATTACATCCACTCACTGCTGTGTGTTACTTTTGTGTTACTCTAGAATGTTGGCCTGGCCCCCCTAGTATTAAGTGAGCAGATAGTCAGCAGAATCTGATGGTCTGCAAAAGCCGCAAGTGAGTGAGGGGGGTGTGATGATGTGTCTAACACACGACAGACACAAAAATTAAACCCCCCAAAAAAAGAATATAAATATCTCCCTTGAAAAGCGGAGCCATAGGTTACATCCTACCGCTGTCTGCTGCACCACCCCTCTCCTGAATCCTGCGGATTATTTGTTGTTGTCGTGAACGCGTCTGAGCAGAGAACCCCACACTGTGTTAGGCATGTGTGAAAGGCAAACTGGGGAAAATGGTCCTAACCCAATTCTCCGCGGGACACATGAAAAAGGATTTTGAAAATGTTAACTAATCAAGTGAGAAGTAGGATCATTTTCTTTTTGCATCCAGCCTTCTGCTGGCCATCTAAGATAATACAAGTTTCAGGCATTTCCTCATTGGCTTCACTTCCAGACCCAGGACTACATCCATTTTATATACAATCTATGATGCCCACTAACTCTGGTCTCTGGTAAATTCACTGCTAATTACTGCCCCCTATTGACATAACAAGTGCACAGCGCGACATGAGATGAAAAACATGAGCAACAAATCATGACAAAGAGATGGATTCTATTCCGGTGAGACGATTCTCGGTTCTTTGTCCTTTAAAGTTCAAATCTAATTTTCATAAATACACTGATCACATACATGACCTGTCTGGAATAGAAGTGACGGAAATCTGTCGTAGAGACAATGAACTTTCAAAGACAAAGAAATATTTTCAGGTGGAGATTCAACTTGATTAAATTGATCTGTGCAGTCAGGTGAGATTTCCTGTGGATGTACTTGCCTGTAGTAGAGGCCGCTGACATTGGCCAGGCTCTCGTCCACAGCGCAGTAGATGGTGGTCTGCGCTCCTTCCCGGGGACTTTTGAGCAGCATAATAAGTGGCTTTGCTATGATCCTCACCAAGAGTGATAAGGTGGGGAAAATGTGGCGGCCTAGCTCTGTGCGGATGACCCCAGGGTGAAGGCTGTACACGGTCACGCCGGTGCCTGATGAGAGGGATCCATCAGATCACATGTTAGTTACAATACATGAAACTTTGAGAGGGACAATGTGGATTTGTGATTTTCCTTCTTGATTCCTTTATTCCTCCTTTAAAATCATCTGGTTGATAATAACCTGCATTATAACTACACTTTATTTACAGGACGTAGTGTGCATCATACACTACCTTGCAGTCTTGCAGCCAGCTCTCTGCAGAAGAGCACATTGGCCAGTTTACTTTGGCCATAGCTCTTCTTAGGCTCATAGTCTTTATCCAGGTTAATGTCATCAAAGTGTATCTGACCTACGAGAAACAAACCAATGTACAATTTAGACTCTGAAAATCAGACACAACTACGGGAGTTTCATCTGTCAAGAGTAAAACATTACAGATGCATTTTAACAATGATGTTATCCAGCTATAAATATAGTGCCTTCACCTCTCTTGTGTGCCATGCTGGAGACGATAACAACACGACTTGGAGCCGACTTCTTCAGCAAGTCGAGGAGACTGTTGGTGAGGAGGAAATGACCCAGGTGGTTGACACCAAACTGCATTTCAAAGCCGTCCTCGGTCTTCCATTGTGGACACATCATGATACCTCAAAGGAAACAAAAACACATGCAGGATAAAACAAATAAACACACTCACACACACAAAGTAATTACAAATATAAAAGACAACACTAATACAAGCAAATATAAAGAAATTGGAAATAAGACACTAAACATAATTTATTAAGAAAGATGTTTATATTAATGCACATCTGCTCTGCATCGCAAACATTGTATTGATCATTGTAAACACCTGTTAAACAAAACATTTATAATAAAATGTACAATTCAGTATGGACAAACTATGTGATTACACAACTTCCAACAGCCAAAGTGATCATCTGCATTATTTACTCCGTAAAATAAAAGTATTCATGTGTACAAACGCTGATACTGATATGTCTTTCACAGACTCATTTTGGACGATACATTTGTTCGAAATTCTCTTAAGATCAAATGTAAAGATTTAATCTGTGCTCTTCACCCCTCAGCACTTTGAATCTAACTCTGTGTATGACAGGTGCTTGATGAATAAAAGTGCCCTGCCTTGCCTTGAGGGGCGTAAGGAATATCTCATCTGCATCTCTGCATGTTGTTCGTCTTTACTTTGACATTGATCCTGCAGTGACAGATGGGAAATACCTGCATTGTTGATGAGGATGTCCAAGTGTTCCTCGCTCTCCTCGACGTCTTTGGCCAGGTCTCTGACGGACTGCAGCGAGTTCAGGTCCAGCTTCTTTACCACCACATTGCCGTTGCCACTTTTCTGCCGGATCTCATCGGCGGCGATGCGGGCTCTGGTCATGTCCCTGCAGGCGAGGATCACTCTGGCCCCTTGACGAAAAATAAAAATCAGATTGTGCATGTTAAGATTTAATTAGTAATAGTGGAGCTAGTGTTGAAGCATTGGTCGTGATATCAGTCAGCTGTTGTACATTTCAGTGCCACTTTAAGGCCAATGACAAAGAGAACTTTGAGACAGTGAATAAACACGTCTGAAGGTCTCACCTCTCTGGGCCATGTCCAGGGCCGTCTCCTTCCCAATGCCAGTGTTGGCTCCTGTGATCAGGACTGTTTTCCCATCCAGCCTGACCTTGCTACGGCAAACTCTGCCAGCCATCCATCTTCGGAAGGTCAGCGCGCCAGCAGCTGGAAGAAAACAGATGTTAATGACACTGTTAACAATACTTTAACACTGACATCACATGTAGCGTAACATCTCTAGTTGTCTCATTGTGGTTCATTTGAAACTTTTCCCACATGAAACTTCACTTCTTCCTTTCCATAAACAGATGTGACAGCAGTATTGAGGTCCTCTGTCATAACAGAACTCATTTGACATGAATCAGACACAGTCTCTGTCTGTGATTCAAGATTCCAGAGTTTATGGTCATGTGCACACCAGTTACATTTAGCAGTCGCTGGCAATGAAACGCTTGGGTCACAGGCTCTCTTCTAGCAATGCTCGGCCAAGTGGTAGCAGGCAGAACAGTTTATGGCTGGGAGATAGGGGTCTTTAATGATCCGGTTGGCCTTCTTCCTACACCGCTGGGTGTAGAGGTCCTGTGTGGTGGTTTGGTTAGTTTTTATCCACCAGGTGAACATTATCGGCAGAAATAGTTTACTTATCTAGCAGTGACATCTAAGAAAATGTGGAAACATACAAAGCCCCCTCACACAGTACACACCCTCTTAAAATGAAACATTCCTCTTACCTGCGATGACAGCAAACGTGAGACCGAACTTGTGGTTCTCCGCAAAGTCCTTCACGGCCTCTCTGTAGTTCTGCATGTTTCAGCCTGTCAGTTACAACCAGCTTCACTACACACAGGAAACTTTCTATAAAACCGGTTCACTCTGACCTGGCGTTTCTCTCGAGCTGCTTAGCCGCTGAGTACTTTACATCACAACAGAGGGGAAGTGACGCGAGCACCGGGGGGGGGGGGACTTTCAGAATAAGACTCTTGTTTATCGGCGTAGTTGTCATAGCAACTGACGTAAGAAACGGCACATAATGGCTGCTCTGCTGATGTGTTTTGCTTCTGCAGACAGTGAAAATGTATTTTGGTATCGTGAGTCAATGTCAGGTTCTCTGAAACAGGTTTGATAATGTTTTGCAGCCCCAAGAAGAACAGAGGAGACTATACAGGAGCCTAGTAAAAAAACAACATCCAGGTCAATAGAAGCAGCTCAATGACTGATCTACTGTGATTCTCTGCTGGCAGGGTGCCTCATGTGCTGAGTGATCACAGATAAAACAAATAAATCCCACATACACTGGTTTATTTGGTGGGGTTCTATTATATCAATAACAGCAATAATAATAATAATAACAATTATTATTGTTTTTTTATTATTATTATAAAACCGAATTCGCATGAGAGTATTTGAAACTACAGTTGCTCCAGTTCTTTAGGTCTATTTTTTATCATTTATATCTCGGCTACTTGTAATTTCTACTATATTTTTTAATCCATTCATTTGATCTATCTAATTAAAATTCCCTTTAGTACTTAAATTCCAGTCATGACATCACAATTCTTTGTACATATCAGTGGATAATATAAAAGATTACAATAAGTAGGACTTTTTACATTATCTGAACACTTAAAATACATAACATATAGGTGGCCATTTGAATTATTGTTTGCTTGGACTTGTTTCACTTCATTAGTGACAAACTTAAAAATATTACAGTTTGAAACATAGAGTGTAGATAAAAAAAAAAAGGGAAGTAGCTTCCGGGTCTAAAAAAAGCCGATGCGAAAGTGCTTTAAAGTGCAATACCACGGAGGGTCGTATTATCATAATGTTTGACTGGCAGCCAGTGGTTCAGACAGGTTTAGACCCTGTATATAAAAAGGTTTAGACCCACTGTGGTTGGTTTTGACCAAAATGTATAAGTATCACGGTAATATGTCGCTTATTCATGGCTTTCATTGGTTTTAAGGTATTTTTGATCTCATATTAAAGTGTTTCCTCTTCTCTTTTGGTAACAGCCGCAAAATGTTCGACTATTTCTAAAGTAAACAAACCTGCACCGGAAGTGTTTCGAGCTCGTGCCACGTCAGAGAAAAAAAAACAGTGGCGCTGGGTGAGTCTCCCCGGTCCTGAGAGCTCTCTATCCCCGGCTCTGTGCTTTCTAGCCCCGGCTCTTTGTACTCGGTGTCCCCGGCTCTGTGCTTTCTAGCCCCGGCTCTTTGTAATCTGTGTCCCCGGCTCTGTTTATCTCTGTCCCCGGCTCTGTGTGTTCTGTCCCCGGCTCTGAGTCCTCTCTTTCCCCGGCTCTGAGTGCTCCCCGCCCCCGGTTCGGTGCGTTCTGTCCGCGGCTCTGAGCGCTCTCTTTCCCCGGTTCTGTGTGTCCTGTCCCCGGTGCTCTGTGCTCTCTGTCCCCGGTGTTCTGTTCTCTCTGTCCCCGGTGTTCTGTTCTCTCTGTCCCCGGTGCTCTGCGCTCTTCTCTCCCCGCTGCTGTGCGCTCTCTGCCCGGTGCTGTCACCATGCTGACCCTGGGTCTGAGCTGTGTTCTGCTCCATGTGTTCGTGGTGTTCGCCACCGAGCTGACGTTTGAGCTGCCTGACAACGACAAGCAGTGTTTCTACGAAGAGCTGGAGAAAGACGTGAAGTTTGACATAGACTTCCAGGTAAGTTACCGTGAGAGAGAGAGGAGGCTGCCCCACCAACAGAGCTGTTATCCTCCTGACATGTGTTTGTTGTTTCCTGTTCTTGTAAATGAAAAACAATCTATAGTTGTAGTGTTTTACATGCTTTCAAAATGCATCTGCTTTCAGTGATGTACCCATTTCTGACATTAGTTCATTTACCTGCAGCTTAATTTACCACAATTAAACTAAATGTATATTTTTATGTAAATGTTTTCTTACTTGAAAACCGTCTTCACCCGATAATTTTAACGTGCAATACTGTTTAATCTCTTTTACTATTTAATATTTTATCACCATGCACTATTTTACCAGCTTCACTATGTATACAATCTTGTTACTTGTTACTTGTCTATTTTTTATATATTGTAACATTTGTATTCTATTCTATTCTATTCTACCCACACTTACCTGACTGGTCTGTTGCACAGCCAGTTTCAGTCAGTGCAGCACTGCGCAGTCCTCCATATGTTACTTCAAACCAACACTATCTTGCCATGCATATGACCTGTCATACATGCGTGTGTTTCTAATGTGTGTTTTGTGCCTTTCTCTTCTTTGAGGTCATTGCAGGGGGCAACTATGATGTGGACTGCTTCGTCACCGACCCTCAGAACAACGTGTTGTACAATGAAAAGAAGAAGCAGTATGACAGCTTCTCTCACACCACAGCCATGAAGGGAGTCTACAAGGTCTGCTTCAGCAATGAGTTCTCCTCTTTTACCTACAAGACGGTGTACGTGGATTTCCGCCACGGAGACGAGGAGCCTCTCATGCCGAACATGAACAGAAACTCAGCGCTGACCCAGGTATGTCTGAGGAGCCTGGATTACACAGGGACATGGTGTTCACACTCTGTCTGTTTGCTGCAGTGGAAATAGTCAGAGGGCCAGACTATGACTGGCTCTTTACTGCTGCAGTGTGTGAGTAAGGAGAAATGACTTAAAGGTTCAGTGTGTAGAATTTAGTGACATCTAGTGGTGAAGTTGCATGTTGCAGCTGAATACCCTTCACCTCACCCTCCCCTTCCAAATGTGAAAGACAACCTGTGGTACCTTCAACTCAAAAGGTTTGTTTGTCCAGTTTGGACGACTGTGAAAAACATGGTGGCCTCCGTAGAGAGGACCCACTCCCGATGTAAATATAAAGTATTTAAATACAAAGGGCCCGTTCTAGGGTAAAGAAAACCACAATTAGTACAACTAGATGATATAGATGATCAAACACTAGTGAAAACATCGCTGGGATTATTTTATATAAAATTTCTGCCAATAGATCCCTTTCACCGAAATCTTACTCACTGGACCTTTTTAATATTTATGTTTCTTAAGTCACATGATAACCAAATCTGACGACTACATACCAGCTGTTCAGGAGCAGCTTTGAGAATATATATCAGTGTTTGCCTATGTGTGACCCAGGTCATTTCCACGCTCTCGATTAATCTGTGATGGCATTTGGACTTTCAGATGGAGTCGTCTTGCGTCTCCATCCATGAGGTCCTCAAGGTGGTGGCTGACTCGCAGACGTGGTACAGGCTGAGAGAGGCGCACGACCGCACGAGAGCAGAGCACCTGCTGGAGCGAGTGACCTACTGGTCCATCGGAGAAACCGTCCTGCTGTTCATCATCGGCATTGGTCAAGTCCTGTTGCTGAGGAGCTTCTTCGATGAGAAGAAAGGCTCTGTCGCCGCCGCCACTTAGAATCTGTCGTCTTGTAAACTCTGCAGTGTGAATATAGAAGTGCATCTGGGAATTTGCGCACATCTTCTTGTAGTTTCAGCAAACCCTTTGTTAAAGGGATAGTTCAAGAAGTTTACCTGTTTCTGACTGTTTACCCAGTGAAATCGTGAATTGTGCCTTCCTCATGTCCATGTTGTTTAGTTCTGAAATGGTTGTGTTAAAAAGAAACACCACTTTCAAACACTTGTGTTTGAGTCTGACATCCTTCAACCTTGCACAGATTTTCTTACTATATTTTACAGGAGTAGTGTGTTTTGATTTAGAGGAAAAGTTAGTAACCAGGATTTCCATTCTATCATCCCATCAATTAGAAAGCGGTGGAACATTGTTAGAGACCAAAGAATTGTTGTTTGTTTTGGAATGTTAGTTTTATTTGTTTTATTGTCTGTATTTTGTCTGTTATTAATTTATCTGTATAGAATTGTTGCTGTTGTTACATTGTAGGAGCTCCATCTCCCTCACATCCTGGTCTGTCTCTGACAAAGTGCCTTAAGAAGTCATATGCGCTTGTTTCTTTTCCTACTTGAAAGTTTACTGCTTTAATTTGTCTGTTAGCGTATGTGCCACCCTCTAGTTACTGATTGAATTGGTTTCATCATTTTTAAGTGATACTATTACAGATAATTTTTTCCACCACCAAAAATATAAAGTTTTCAGTCTCCATTTGTGTATTGTCTGATTGTTGTATTTAGAACATGTCAAAACAGTTCAATAAAATTTTATGGGAAGTTATAAGATTTGAACTGTTTAAAGAAATTCTTAACCTTGCCAGATCATGATTTGGATTTTCTACATTTGTCGTATTTCCTGCAATATCAGTTCAGATTGATGCGATACAAATTTCAATAAGAACACATGTTTGATTATTAACTTTCCTTGGCCTTGGTTGATTTCCGCTCTCTTAGATTAATTACATATTACAGCACTATTGTCAGGCCTTGATTATCAACATATTTTCCCATATAAAGAACTAAAGTGATACATATAAAAATAACATTAAAACAGGTTGCATGTAAAGTATAAATCCAATACTAATATTTAGAGCAGGTGCAGTAATGCAGATAAAAAAAACAAAAAACGTATCTGCACCCTTGATAAAAGCTCTGAAACATGTGTTTTAATTGTTTTCAATGAGAACAAAAGTCAAGTTTAAACATCAACATTTAAATAAGTCAAGCTATTATTCAATGTACTCATGTGTTTAGTTTCTCAGTTGGGATTTTCAAAGCCCCCACCAAAAATGTTTTGTGTAAGTTCAGAGTTTGGTGCAATAAATCTGTTCACATTCATCTGTGTTCCTCTTAGAAATCAGGCAATCGCATGCAGGTACAGTTATGAAAGACAGTCAGGTGTCCAACAAGCAACTTTCACATATGTACATTGAGAATGGAGTTCATCAATTAAATATAGAAGACATCTTGTTCTAGCAATTTAACCTTTGAAATCAAAATTATGTGTCTAGTTAGACTCTACATTTTTCACTGAGGGAGTAATAATATCAAGCTAGCTCTATTTATCTTTATCACATTTTGAGCCACAAATAATGCAAAGGAGAGAATTTGATGAGCCTTAAAACATGTCTGGAGATATTTCACTCAATGAATGACCTTTTAGAGGTACATAACTATTTATTTATTTACATAATTCTATCTATTTTCTCTGTTCTTGTTAATCGTTTTATTGTCACTGTTCCTCCCTGTAAAGCACTTTGTATTGTTGTTAAGAAAAGTGCTATATAAAAAAAGTATATTATTTGTATAGCACCTTTCATACAAGAAATGCGAAGGAAAATCGGGGATGCAGCTATTGTATATCAGGCTCCAGAGTTGTGGAATAGACTGACGCTAGACATCAAAGAAGCTAGTTCAGTGAATATCTTTTAAAGAAAACTCAAAATATTTCTCGCACTCCTGCCCTCTTAATTTCTTTTCAGAATTTTCTTTCTTTTCTGTTTTTATGCAGTTTTTTTTTTATTCAATTCACATTGTTATTATGAATTACATTCTAACATGCTTTTATTTTCATCTATATATTGTATGTAAAGCACTTAAAGTGGAAATAAAGTTGTAATTATTATATTATTTTATATTATTATATAGTGAAATAGTGGAGCAGACAACGTGAGAGAATCAGGAAGAAACCAAATGTTGACGTGAACCTGAACTCACCTTAACTTCCCTCTGATTGGCCCGGAACCGGCTTCGCTGACCAATCAGAGCGAAGCCTGCCTGGTTCTGGTGCTGACGTGTGAGGTGTCCATTGGTGAGCGGGTGCAGCGTCACCAGGTAAGCGGGCTCTTCCGGTCGGTCCACGGCTTCATTCATAAACGAACCAGCCCCGGTGAACATGGCGGGTTTCCTGAAGGCTCTGACCACCGCGTCCCGAGGCGCTGCCGCCGGACTGTCTCTAAACCCCGCGGCGGTGTCCCCGGCCGCCGCCCGCCTCCACAGACCGCAGCGCAGGAACTGTAAGTCGGACACAACTCAGCCACAGCAGCCTTAGAAAGATAGAGGGTAGATAGAAGATGTGAGAGAGGAGGCGTTGATGTAATCTACTGTTATTACCACAAAGTTATTAACATGTAATAAGTTACTCTACATCAGTAACTCCTTACATGTTTTACTTCACAAAGTTACCCAGTGAAGTTCTAATAGTATCAGTATCAGTCGGTCTGGGTGTCCACGTGTTGTCAGTACACTAAAAGGTGTGACAGGTAATAACTGGTATCACAGCTCTCATATAATCAAGGTCAGTGTGTGTCAGACAGTCTGTGTCAGCACTGAACTCTGTCTGTGCAGAGTTCACAAAACAACACAGGACAAAACAAGACAACAACAACAAATAAGAAAGATAACAAAAGAATATTCAAAACAAACTTGATCTGTTAAAACCAGTTAGAATCAGTTCATGAAAAGGTTTTAATGCTAAATATGTTTCAAGCAATGACTTAAAAACAAGTAAAGTGCCAGCAAGTATAATCTCCTTAAGCAAGGAAATCCACTATACTAGAATATGGAGTTGGTAGCTCTGTAATGTGACTAATAACATACATCTACTTTAATTATTCCTGTGTTTGATGTATTGTAAATTGTCCATGGGTGTTTAGAGAAGTACCATGAAGTAAAATGTATTATTATTACTATGTAATTTTTACATTCTAATATTATTTTCTGTAGTCTAATTTGTAATGAAAACATGTAAATTATGACTGTATGACAATTGGTGTTCAGATACATGTATATTAAGTAGTTAAACTGTGACAGATTTTCCCTGTATCTTCACCCTCTGCTGCTGTAAACTGTGTAAGTTAATACGACTGAATCTTTTCAGATGCAACAAAGCGCATCAAGGTGGCGCAGCCGGTGGTGGAGATGGACGGAGACGAGATGACTCGCATCATATGGGAGTTCATCAAAGAGAAGGTAGAAAGCCTTAGAACATGAGGAAGGGCTAAAACTTGATACCAATCATGTTCTTATTGAGATAAATGTGTGCACTCAGGAGCAGTTATCCAGTCTCCTAAAAGGTACTGCTCCACACTCTATAGGCGGTCACATGACACACTGATGACATTTCTAAAAGCTGTAAAACCCTTGACTCTAGAGGCAAATATCTCCTAAACTCAACATTTTGCCACACACACAGGGTCAAACATTGACAGATCAAAGTGTTTTGAAGCTTAAATGACGTCTGCAGCTGCATGTCAGATGAGTCGGCTTTGTAAGGCAAGTAGGTTTTGAAGAACGTTGAGGCTGTACTCGCATTGGATCCCATTCATTTTAATATAAAATCAACCATGAAAGATTTCAATAATAGAAGTTACAGCACAAACCTCGAAACAAACATGCTTAACATTGGAAATGTGTTTCTAGCTGCCAGAATGAAGAAAATACATAAAGAGAAACAGGATCTCAATAAAGCAAGATAGTTTTTCCTCTACAGGTGTGTGTGTGCGTGGGTGTTTGTGTGTTGTCCTTAGACAAATAACACATCAGAATCTTGTGCTTATACAGCTCATCCTGCCAAACGTGGATGTGGAGCTGAAGTACTTTGACCTGGGTCTGCCCTACCGAGACCAGACTGATGACCAGGTCACCATAGACTCTGCACTGGCAACTCAGAAATACAACGTGGCCGTCAAGTGTGCCACCATCACTCCCGATGAGGCCAGGGTTGAGGGTGAGTGACACTCTGTGCTCAATCAGACAGTTTCTAGCCTTTTCTAGATGTTTGGCATTAAGACACTCTTCTTTTTCAACCAGTAGAAATGCTTGGAACTAAGCTTGTAATATCTATATTTTTTCAGAGTTTAAGCTCAAGAAGATGTGGAAGAGTCCAAATGGAACCATCAGGAACATCTTGGGTGGCACAGTTTTCCGTGAACCAATCCTCTGTCGAAATATTCCCCGTCTTGTTCCTGGTTGGACGCTGCCCATAACGATCGGCAGACATGCTTTTGGTGATCAGGTAATATAAAGAAAGAAAAAATGCAAATGTGATTTCACTTCTTTCAGACCAGGCATTGAAACTGTCAATAGAACCATCTCACATACTGGGTGTGATTTTGAATTTCTCAGTACAGAGCCACAGACTTCGTTGTTGACGAGCCAGGCAAGTTCAAGATGGTGTTTTCTCCAGCTGATGGAAGCAAGCCGAGGGAGTGGGAGGTGTACGACTTTCCTGCCGGGGGCTGCGGGATGGGAATGTACAACACTGATGAGGTAAGAGCAAGTTTGGTCCTAGATTTATTTACTTTTGTCTATTTCATAGACAACTAGTGTGTAGCTTCACAGCCAGCAGTTCAAAAGGTGTGTGGGAACCAGCCGAGGGGCAGGAGAGGTTGGGGGACGTCTCTGATTGGTAGATGATGTGATGGTTTAGGGGTTTCAATGTAGATTTGATGAGTGGCGGGGGGCTGAATTTTCTTTTACATAAATTTGATAATAAATGTAATGTTTAAAACCAATTAATGTGCTTCATCAAACATCAGTCATATGATTTAGTTTACAGCTCTAAAACACATTTAAGTTTGCAGTATCTCTTTCATTACATTACCTTACATTTCATTTAACTGACGCTAGCTTTTAGCTTCATGACAATTTGTGTAAAACAGACATTTGACAAGTTTATTTTGAGTGTTCTGTGAAGTGATCATGTTTCATGTTTCTCAGTCCATCACTGGATTCGCTCACAGCTGCTTCCAGTATGCCATCCAGAAGAGGTGGCCTCTGTACTTGAGCACCAAAAACACCATCCTGAAGGCCTACGACGGCTGCTTCAAAGACATCTTCCAGGACATCTTTGAGAGGTAAGACATCAACAAACCAGCTGAACTTGTGCACATGGCGGCTTTATCAAATCGCTCAAAGATAACTTTATTCATCAGGCTGGTAACAGTGTTGTGTGGAAAAGCCACAACAAACAGTGCTCTGTCTCTAGTTTTATTATAATAGGTATTTTAACAACCACTGAATTTAACTGCCTCTATCAAGTGTTTTATTGTTCCGTGTCCTTCAGGAATTATAAGCCCGAGTTTGACAAGCTGAAGATCTGGTACGAGCACCGCCTCATCGATGACATGGTGGCTCAGGTTCTGAAGTCGTCCGGAGGCTTCGTTTGGGCCTGTAAGAATTACGACGGAGACGTGCAGTCCGACATTCTGGCTCAGGGTAAGTTCACTTTAACTTGAATGAACTGCTGTTATGTTAATGTCAGATTATTAATATTAAATCTACATCTCATGTCTTGTTTTAGTGAGTGGATGCCCCTCTAATAGCATGTTTGTTGTGTGTGGTGTCAGGCTTTGGGTCTCTGGGTCTCATGGCATCAGTGCTCGTATGTCCTGACGGTAAGACCATCGAGGCAGAGGCTGCACACGGCACCGTCACCAGGCACTACCGTGAACACCAGAGGGTAAGCCTGATCAGGTCGCTCTGCCTGGAGTTTTACTTGTGTGTGTACACATGTGCATTGTTGTACCATCTGTTGGAACAGATTTGGGAATGAGGAAATGTTTGCACACTTTGACCTGAGCCAGTTTGTCAGTGGATTCATTCAGAGCTTAGATTTGGTGTCAGATTTAAGGTTAAGATTAGTTTGAGGACAAAGGCTTTAGTCAAATGCGTCCTAACTATATTTAACAAAGTTTGATTAGATGTTTACAGAGTGTTAAGAAATGAAAGTTATAATAAATCACTTTGTTATATTTTCAGCAGAGCTTTTTCCCTAGTGTTGGTAATTATCAGGTTATACTGCACGTCCCTTAGTTCAGACCTGGAATACAACTGGAACGCCCCCTCTAGTCAGAATTTCGACTCGGAAGGTCGGAGGCTCCTCACCACCCCCAACTTCGGAATCCAAGATGGCTCCTCTGTATATTAACACTAGTGAAAGCCGTAGCAATTCTGTCATTAAATTTGTCGTACACATAGTACTGTTCAGTTACTGTCAGTCGACGTCTTACTACGTTAGTTTGTGTGAAATGCTGCGTAATGCGTTATTAGGAACTGTGTTTGCTAACAATGGCTTGCTGGCTAACGTGAACACACGCAAATACACACGTACGTCATTTTGTGTTTACGAAGACCACATGATGTTGTTTTTACCCAGTCTTAGTTTACAGATGTGTCCAAAGTCGCTGTGTTTCTGTGTGTGTTTCTGTGATACGGCACAAACAAGCGAGGGAGGGAGACTGAGGGGGAGAGAAAGAGGAGTCCGAAGGGGCTGATCTGCTGTCAGGTTGGATGGGAACCATCTGTGGTGCAGATTTACTATTAAGAAAGATTTTACCCATTTAAGAAAAGTATCACGCATGGTGGATGCACGAAGGTGCTGAGCAGTTAGCACTGACCACTCAGTTCACTCAGGACAGATGTTAACACCAGGTCTGAACCGGTTCTTAGACTCACCATTTTACACACAAAGTCCATCTAAAAAATCCATGGTAAAAAACAGGCAGAGATACAATTGTCTCCATCCATTGTGACATCAACAGACCTGAATGCAAATCAGCCACTTCATATGTTGAATTTCCAGTAACTTACATTAACCGTTGCTCTGCAGGGAAGACCAACCAGCACCAACCCCATTGCCAGTGTCTTCGCTTGGACCAGGGGACTGGAGCACAGGGGCAAACTGGATGGAAACCCTGATTTGATGAGGTGTGTTTTCTGATTAGTTAGCGTCACACAATGTTTGTTACACACTCGGTACTTATTATTTTACAACACACTGATCTGTCGCTCTGCATCGTCACTCTTCAGATTCTCCCAGACGTTAGAAAAAGTCTGCGTGGAAACTGTGGAAAGTGGTTTGATGACCAAGGACCTTGCAGGCTGCATCCATGGCTTGGCCAAGTGAGTTTACATATTCAAATCCCTCACTCTAGCAAACTATGTGTTTTTTGTACTGTCTGTGACACTCTCTCATGAAGAACAAACTTCTACATTTGATATCCTTATATTTATTATTGATCTAACCCCCTGCTCTATGATTTTGCAGCTGCAAGCTGAATGAACATTACGTCAACACATCAGACTTCCTGGATGCGATAAGGACCAACCTGGACAAAGCTCTGGGCAAATGACTAACAAACACTTCCTAAAACAAAGCACGTCTGTGGATTTTTAGCTTATTTTTACCACTTAGTTGTTTGTATAAACCTTTGTATCCAATTTCAAAGGAGACAAGTTTTGCACCTTTTTGTATTTGTATAGCTTGCTTACTGTTCCTCTGCCTTTTTCTCTGCCAACACTTTTTATTGCACAATTGAATGACTTTATTAGTTCTAATGTTAACTTATAATGAACATATCTGCCTTTCAATTTAATGTAATGCATCAGAGTCTCTGAATAATCTGTATAATTCCATGTTTTGCACTTTCCTTATGAATACAAACAGTAGTGATTGATAATCAATCCCTAACCAGCATTGTGTGTGGAGTTGTGTGTTTGTGTTGACAGAATCATTTGGGGTAGGGTTAGATTAACTGACAAAATCCCTGTTAACAACCAAACACTATGATTCACAAAAAAACCCATTAATGAGGCAGATTGAGGCTTTGGAATTTAAATCATGGGGACAAAAGTATTATTAAATGTTTGAGAATGAGAAGTCACTCATAGTGAAATCAGTTCACTTAAGAATTCCTTTTATATATACATTTGATGTATTTGCTTGTATGAGCTTCTGTCCAGCAGTGCAGCGCTGCAGGTTCATGTATTGGGCATCATACACGTCCTCCAGTGCACAACAGAAAGCAGTGTTTGATGGAAGTTCTGAAAAATCTGTCTGCTTCAGAGGCAACTACAGATCTCCACCAGCAGATGTCGACATAGCCCCAGTCAGCCTGTCATGCACTTTGTTGTACTGGAAAGCCTATTGGTCTTTGTACCAAGACACATACTACTGATTACTATTAACTGATGAACTAAATTATGTTAATTGTGTTTTCCCATTTAAAATCGAATACGTAAATAAAGTAGAGGAAAGTATATATGTTATATGTGAACAGGGGTCTCATCAGAGATAACTGGTGAAGTGATTGAACGCAGCCTCTGAGTATGAAAACATAGAAACACTGATGGGACAATATTCATTTGATATCTTGTTGTTCTTCCTGTAAATTTTGGTTCTCAAAAGTCCTGACAAATGTTAAATTTACACTTTATAGACAGAATATTCTCGTCCCACTCTCCTTATTAATAAAGCTGCCTCTGGCAAAAAATAATTAGCATTTAAATTATTCCTCACACACTTTTTTTTAAAGTTTCCTGATAAAGGAAGATTTCCCAAAGTGCTAGAGAGCCTCCTCATATTATCTACAGCTGGAGAGGAGACATCACTGAGCAAATTGATCAATCATGTCCTGGGAAGTGATTGATGTGGAAGTGTAGTCCATACACAAAGCAGAGCACCTGTCAGACTCGAGGACCAATCAGAGACTAAAGGAGGGGGGGGACTTCAGAAAGTCTTAAAAGTCACAGTTAAGTTTCTGAGAAGACATGAACCTCCTACCAGCTGACTGCAGTAAACAAAATATGCCTAAGGAGGAGAAATAGGATTTCACATTAACAATAAATATATTCAGATATTTAAAATGTGTTTGATATGTAAGAAAAAAGAAATATCTCATTGACACAAGTATGTATGAATTGAGGTCTACTTCCTCCCATGAGTCTTGATCGTCTTTGACATGTTTCTACACCTTAACTGGAGTCGACCTCTGGTGAATCCAACTGATTAATGGGACATGGGAAGGTCTATTTTAGGTCTCATGGCTGACAGTGAATATTCAGAGTAAAAACCAAGAAGACATGAGGTCATAGGAGCTGCCTGCAGAACTCAGAGACAGTTGAGGCACAGGCGCCTGCTACACTCAACGTTCTTAAAAGCTCAGTGGCCAATGTTTCTTCTGGAGCTGGCTGAATGTAAACCTGAGCCATCGGATGAGAAGGGTCTTTGTGAGAGGTATGACCTGGAGATGGGGGGGAACTACCAGAGGGGAAACACTGCAGCATCTCACTGATCTGGAATTGGTTGTGGGGACAGAGTGACCAGATGGAAGCATCTCCTATGTAAAGGCACAAAAGCATCTGCATGACCTTCATAGTATGTGAGAAATTAAATTCTCAGAAGGAAACCAGTGAAGTCTGATGGTGGCAGCTTCATTCTGGTTTTATTTTCAGCAGCATGGAGAGAGACAGCTCAGGGTAGAGGGAAATCTGAATGCAGCATAATACAGACTTTACTGATACATGGTGCAGAACACTCAGCACCTCAGAATGAACCAGAAGTTCACCTACTAACAGGACAATGACCCGAAGCACACAGCCAAGATGACGCAGGAGTGTCTGTCAACATCCTGCAGTGGCCCACCCAATTCCCGACTGGAGCCCAATCAAACATCTCTGGACTGACCTGAACATGTCTGACACTGATGGTTCCCATCCAACCTGACAGAGAGAGGATCAGCAGAGAAATCAAATCAATCATGTCAAATCCCAGAGGTTTGCAAACCTTGTTACTTCGTATTCAAGAAGAGTCGAGCACATCACTGCCAATAGTGCTTCAAGTAAGAACTGAATAAAAGATCTGAATGAAAGATGGCAGTTTTTAGAAAGTACATTTCTCAAAATAATCTTTTCACTGTGTCATTCATGGGTAATGCATGTGGATTGATCCCAATATCTGAAATATTTGCTGGTGGAAAACCTGTAGTTGTTCAAAACCATAAACCAGTATTTTTAAAAATCCTGTTGGCAGCAGATGAAGATTTATGGGATTTCTAGATTAGAAATGATGTGGTGGTACTGTAGGAAAAGTGGGGACATCAACAAAGTCAGGACACTTAATTTTCCTGGGACCATGACCGTCTGGACTTCAGAGATTGAGACACCTTTCCTTTCTGCACACTAGTGACAAATTAAAAGGTTTTTAGAAAAACCTCTCGTTTACAAAAGTATTCATCTTAACTCTGCATTGTAGATGTGATTGACCTCTGTATCTTGCTGCATTGATCCTGTATATGATTCTGACCAGTGTCCCTGCAGCATGAAGCTGCCACCACCATGTGTCACTGTAGAGATGGTTTCTCAACACTACTCCAGTGTTCTTCATACAGTTTGAAGTTTTCGCCAAGGAGTTGCATTTTTAACTCATCAGACCAGAGAATCTTTTCTTCACCATGAAGTCCATTTACTGCCCTTTACCGTTTTACCAAAATAAAATGTCCAAAAGTAATTTACAGGAAAAAAGAAACAATAGATTTAAATACATTTGCAAGAAATGGTAAAAACATGTATTTTTTCATTTTCTTTTTATTATTAAGTTTAGATTCCTTGGCGAAATGGCAATTTTATCCTTATAAACAATATGCATGCGCGCACACACACACACACACACACACACACACACACACACACACACACACACACACACACACACACACACACAGAGAGAGAGAGAGAGACAGATCACAACTCCAGTCTCCATCATTTAAACTAGAGAACCTTTATTAAATAATTGATGGTCAATTTCCATGAGGTCTCAGTTTGATATTCCTCATCTGAAAAAAGAACTAGTCGACCATTCCTCTGGTTAAGTGTGCATATCAAGGCTGACCTGCATGGCAGGACAGGGGGAGCTGACTGTCTTCCCCAAAACAGAATAATGAAGAGCAGGACTATTGTCAGTCCACTTTCAATTCAACCGTTCAACAAAACATAACCAGGACGAGCTCCAAATATTCCCCTGCTTCTCTTTAATTTCTATTTCAGTTTTTTTCCCTTAAGGGAGGAACTATTTTTCAGAATTAATTGAATTGAGAGTGAAGTGAAAACAGTCCTGGATTTAAGAGTGCTGATACGACAAACAACAAGAAAACAAAAAAAAAAACTGCAGAGTTTCTGTTCGAATCGCTCATTCTTCACTTCGTATGTGAATTGACAAACTGTGAAATACCCATATGAAGGAAACTGCAGTTTAACAAACCTACTGAGAAAGAATATCTGTTTGATTTGAATAATATTGCCGTAATGGGCTTTTAAAGATTCTATCACCTAATTTCCCCCAAACTCTTCTCCTGTAGGCAAACAAGTCCACCCGTACTGAAGACGGCTTCACAGAAAAACAACAGATCTCAATGAAAAAGTGCTTTGTATTGTTCACTCAGTAATTCAAAAACTAGAGCAGTATATTCACTACACAGGATTGATTATTAAATGTAAAGCAAAACCAATGTGAAAGATAAAACTGTGGGTAAACACACTGCATGTTGCAGACTGGTTGTGAGAGGGCTCATTTCTGGTGTCAGCCGACATGGGACAGAAGCAACTTTGGTAGTAAGTGCTCTGCTAAGAAAAAGTCTACAATGTCCCGTGCAAAAAACAAAACAAAACAAAACATAAACGCACTGAAATACTGGCCTGTGTGAACTGTGTTAAACTGAGGGCTGGGCAGGAACAGGTAACCATGACTAGGATCTGTTTAGTAAGAGCATTCACACCTATGAATATGTTGTGACTATGTATCAAAAGTTCCATATACAGTGAGTAAATAGCCAACATGGTGGAAGCTTATCGGCAAATGTATCTAACTGGCACTTTCAGTCAAAAATATAAGGGCATACATTGGTTGTGAATGACAGAAAAGTGGCCAAATGGTTTACAAATTTCTATCACATCAAATGTAACTGATGTCTCTGCAACTGCAGCGTTTTTTCTTTTTTTTCTTCTTCTTCTTCTTCTTCTCAAATAACTGATACATACACACAACATACAGGTTTCACTGTCCGAGTTGTAGAGTTGGTTAGAGTAGCAATCCCCAAAAAAGGAGCTCCACACGGCGTCAGCGGTTTCAGCGCCTCTGCTCTGCAGAGCTGAAACGTCTCCTCTGAAGTGTGTCTGCTGCCCGGCCTCCCGTCAGAGTCTGGCAGTTCTGGCTCTTCTGGATGGAGGCCAAAACTAAAAGAAAACCCCTTCCCCAGAGTCTCCCACAGCCTTGACAAGAGCATCTGTAATTTCCTTCTGCTTTGAAAAAAACAACAAATCACGTTCTCTGGTCCACCACCACTCAGGGTGTAGTGTAGCTGCTCGTATCCTTGCTGAAGTTGTAATACTCCTCCATGTCTTCCATGTTTGCTGTGGTTAGTTTCGTGAGGTTTTGGGAGCCACCATTGTCCATATTGTCTGGTGAAGTAAAGCTGAAGTTCTGTCCTTCATACTCCCCCTGGCTCTCCATTTCTGGAAGGACGTCTGGAAAATACAAAAGAAACTTATGTTAAGTACATTTCAAAAGCTACAATATTCCCTATAAAACATAAATCAGTGTCACCACGTCGAAGAAATTCTAACATTCCAATTTAAAAAAAAAAATCTTGTGGGCACAAGTTATGAACTTTTTAGCAAAAGATAAATCAGCTTTTGGGAACCAGTTCATGTATGTGCAGCAAATGATTCCTGCAGATGGTAATTGTGTGTCTCCGTACAAGAGCTGCGAGAATTTCCAAGGTGATTAGCAGAGTTCTCTCCATCATGGAGGAGGTGAGCATCTGATGTTGTTAGAGACACATACATTTTTTATAAATATCTTGTGAGCACAAGATGAAAAAAACATCACCTGAGGGGATTTTAGAGGCTCTGCAGTTGTAGGCTAATTATGTTTCATGTGGTTTTCTTGCTGAAGTGTTGACAGGAAAGAGTTCTTGTGTTAAATCAAAAGAGTTAAAATGATCATACAGTGCAGTGGTTTGCATTGTCACCTCACAGCAAGAAGGTTCTTGGTTCAAGCCGGTATCGGCATGTGTGGAGTTTGCTGTGAATGCTTTCTCCAGGTACTCCAGCGTCCTCCCACAGTCCAAAGACTTTAAATTGACCGTAGCCTGTGGGTGTGAGTGTGAGTATTTGTGTCTATATGCTGGCTCTGCAATACTCTGGCACTTCCTGTCCCGGCGGTACCCTGCCTCTCGCCAAATAGCAGCTGGGATTAGCTCTAGTCTGATAGATGGATTATAAAACCTCTTACATTTTATAAAGGTTGTACTTTTTTCGATTTAAAGCCACTTAAATTACATTGGAAAAAAGTATCATTACATATTAATGATGAAATAAAGAAAAAAACACAATTTAAGTATGGAAAAAATATCCTTTTGTTATTCAAGAGTTGAACACAAAAATAACTAGTAATCTAATAATAATCTGCCTCGAAGGAAACTGTGTGTGATATAAAATCAGATATGATTGACAGGGTCGCTGTAACACAAGCACTCAACCCCAGAACTGATCTGATTCAGATTCAAATGCAGCTGAAGTCAACATGAAAATACATGAGATCATGTTTTATGTTTGTCTGGTCAAAAAAATAAAATCAATATTGAATGTCTCAGCCCAACAATAAAACAGCCAACATCAAAACATCTGATGTTGGCTTCAAAGCCGTCAGATCCGGACCCGGCCAGCAGCATGTTTATGATCAGAGCCTCACTGATGACACTGATGGGTGATACCACTGAATAATGAAAAGGGGCATGAATCCAGTTGTTTGATGCGAGGTTGAACATTGCGAAAGATAAATAAATATATTCAATTAATCTTTGTTAAATCCGAGAACATGACAAAGACAGAATGTACAGACGTCCTCACCTTGTCCCTCTGGTGAAACTTCCATCCCATGTTTGACCTTCATGTGACGGCTGAGGTTCCCCTTCAGGTTGAACTTACTGGTGCAGTAAGGACACTTGAAAGGCTTACTGCCAGCGTGGAGGTGCATGTGGCCCAGCAGGTTGTACATTCTGTTGAAAGACTTGCCACATACCTGAAAAAATAAACAAAAATCAAAACAGTGATATTTATGAGCACAGACATATACAGAAAATATGCAGTAAAGCATTAGTATGGTAAAGGTATTATCAGCCTTCCTGTTAGTTTGCTCTAAGCTCTGGGATTTTCTCTCAATGTTAGAATGTTAATTTAATTCAAATTGCGAAACCTTTACGAGCTGCAGCTCCAAGCAGGAGATAATCTCCTTTCTCTTTTGAACCTTACTAAATTGGTTTATGACCCATTTATTAAATCTATTACAGTTTGAACACATCAACTGTGCAAACTTAAGTTAGTTCCACAAGGTTCTGTGTTCGGACAACAGCTGAACTCCTACTCCACGCCAAGCCAGAGTTTCTTCTAGAAAACTGCCCACTTCAGACACCAAGAGCCACGTATGTAAATCCTTTAAAAAAGTAAATGCATCCAAATCTCCTGGACCCCTCCAGACCAAACAGATGATGGGATATTATTCACAGTGCACCCTGTCCTCTCCCATCTGGACCAGAGAAACATTTGCATGCTGAGTTCATTGACTACAGCTCCTCAAACTCCTCATAAAGCTCTGAGAGTTGCACTTCATTTTCCTCTCTGTGCAGCTGGACCATGGACTTCCTGACAGACAGACCCCAGATCAGCACTACCTGCCCGTTCTCCTCCACAATGACACTCAGCACCGCTGTTCCCCTGGAGGGTCCGTTCAGTTACCAAGTTCTCAGAGGACACCACCGTCATCAGCTTCATCACAAACAGTCACGAGTCTGCTTACAGAGCAGAAATGAGTATCAGGAGATCCTGTGCTCAGTAAGACCAAGGAGCTGATTGTGGATTGATTGTGAGGCTGCAGGGAGGGGAGCACGCCCCCATCCACACTAATGGAGCAGCAGCTGAGAGGTTCAGCAGCTTTAGATTCCCCAGGATTTACATCAGCCTGGATCTGAGCTGGTCACACCACACAGGTGAGAATGTAAATGCAGCAAGACAGTGCTTTTTCTTCCTCTGTCATTCTGGCCAATAACTTTTCACCGGCTGATCCAGAATGCTGCTACAAGTGTACTGACAAGAAGTAAGAAAATACAACATATTAACCACATATTTGCACTGTCATTGGCTCTCGGGATTCTGAAATTCTTCGCCTTGCATACAGTACAAATCCCTAAAAGCCACCACCACATCTTATAGAGTTCATATTTCCTTTTAACCCCACTAGAACACTGCATTCCTTCAATACAGACTTGCTTGTGGTTCCGAGAGTCTCTAAAAGTAGTAGTAGATCACCAGTCAGATCCTTCAGATATCAGACTCCTCTCCTGTAGAACCAGCTCCTAGTTTGGGTTCAGACGGCGTGGACTGCTGGGGGACTTCCCATGAGGCACATCTTGCTTTCTCTTCTTCTCTGTCTGTACTATTCATATCCCATTAATCCAGTTTACAAACTCTGCTTCTTGTCTCTCCTGTAATTTAGTTATTTCTTGTCTCTCTCCTCTCGTCGGTATCTGTGACTTTGGGACCTCCCCTGACACCATAGCCCTGTTCAACACTTCCCTGTGGCCCTCTCTCTTTCTCTCTCTCAATCTAACCGGCTGAGGCAGATTCCGAAGCTGCCCACAGTGTGTTTCCTCAAAACTGTCATCAAGTACTTGTTTATGAAAGTGTCCTGAAATAAGTTCCGTTATGATTAGCTAATATTAATAATATAGACACATAGTCCTGTAACATCGAACATAACACCAAGCAGTGTATGGACAACATTTGCCAAAAAGTAGAGAATTAAAAATGTCTTCTGTGCAGTGTATGCTATGCTATAAACCAATAAGAAGGAATAAAGACGGTTAAACTGCTTTGATATGTAATATTTTTACAAACATTTTTAAAACTTGAATCAACATATACAATTTATGTCCTTGTGTCCACAAGTGTTAACAGAAAAAAAAGTGGACTCCACGAGAAACATTAAACGATTTTCACATATATTAGCAATACAACATGATAATATGATGAAATTCACATGCCCTCATCAGAATCCTCGCGGGAGCTAAATATTTACGGACTTTCTCTGAACTCTGACTCAGTATTGGTATGGAGCGCAGAATTTAGTTTTTACAGAAAGTGGTTGATACAAATGGTTTATTTTTGGCTTAATTTTGACACACGATTTCTTTAATGACTGTTGGAATGTATTTCAAACATGCCAGGTTGTTTTGGCCTCCAGGGTGTTAAATCAAGGTAAAATACTCACCTTGCACTTAAATGGCTTGACAGGTAGGTGGACGATCATGTGCGTCTTGAGGGTCTGTTTCTGGATGAAGCTTTTGAAGCAGACGTGACACTGGAAGGGTCGGACGCTGTTGTGGATGAGCATGTGCCTCTTCAGGTTGGCAGACAGGGTGAACTCTCGTGAACACACGTCACACTTGTGGCCTTTCATTCCCTGCAGAGTCCAAACAGAAGGAAAGTGTTAGTTATTCATTCCGATATAACGGCGAGCATCGCAGGTTTTTTTTCATTTGCCACATTGTTTGGTAAAAGTGTGAGAGAAGTGAAATAACTGCCTCATTCACAGGTTATCAAACAGTGAGGGGAGGTGTGAGAGACTGCAGGAAAACACTGTGTGAGGTTCATGCAGGTCTGAAAATAATTATAGATAGTTTAAAACAACTTGAGATTAGTTTTTATGATTTGGCTGCCTCTGTCCTGATAAACAACATGGTCAGTAGTTGCAACACCTCATGGAGGTCACTGCTGACACCTGCAGTTACTCGCACGCACACACGCACACGCACGCACACACACACACACAGAGTCATAACTCAGTCACATCTGAACACACAGACGTGACACATATTTTCAGATTCAGTGGAAATTACCCTTTTCAATTAATTTGATCGTCTTTGATATTACTGATACTATTAAAAGTCCATAAATATCTTCTTCTAGCTACTAATTGCAGAAATATCTGTCTGACTGTAAGTGGAGCACGTATCTCAAAAAACAATCACTTCATCGGCTTCACGCGTGGCATGTGTATTGTTAAGGGCCTAAGGAAGTGCAGTGTTGAGTTTGATGGGATTTGGACACGTTATACCTTGTCGATCACGACATTGGCACATTCACGACAAGGGGCGGCCACTGTTTCTCCAGTTTGGATTTCTGCATACTGAGTTGAGCTTCACTTAACTTTGAATAAACAGGTGAACAGCTCTTTGTGCAGCTGCGGTGATGCAGCTTCAGTGTTCTGTGGCCAGAGTCCAGCAGCAGGGATTTACTTGCTGCAGGTCACTTTTACATTCCTACCATGTTAAGAATGGGCACTGCACTAGTGCTTAGAAATCATTGAAAACAACTAGTACATTTGACCAATTATGAAAGTAATGCACTAACATTAATCTGTACATCCATTGGTGTGTTGCAAACTGAAAATGCTAGCAGATTCGTTTGTCTGGGGTGGCTGTAAAACTTGTGCCCATAAAAACTACGGACTAAATTTATGCTGTTGTAACTTAACATCTTATTTCTCCCAGAAAACATCATAGGTGGTATAATCTTCCTGCTGAACATGCAGCCCAAAGAGGAGGTTTACAACTTTACTCTCATGGACAGAACAGCTTTGGGGTTTTACCTGTCATGGAAATATTTAAAAAAAAATTCTGGGCTGTCAGCAGCACTGTTGTTAAACATTTTAACCTAAAGATCCTTTCATCTCGTCTGTGAGATGTCCATTTCTTTGACCATGAATCCAAGGCAGCCATTTTAGGTTTAGCAAAAGGAGGTGACTGTAGTGCAACGGCAAAAGGCCTCTGTATCCAACCTTATACTGCTCCCATAATATTCTCAGCCACATGCAACAGTACATGTATAAACACTGAGAAGCAGGTCAGAGGCACAGACAACTCGAAACATCTAAGGTTGCTCATCTAAATGAATCTGCATCACAAACACTGCGCACTGCAGCCAGTGTCTGCAGACAAAAATGTGCCTCTGAAAAAGTGGATTCTGGAAAATTGAGAGGAACAGATATGCATCACAGGTGGTGGGTTGAGACACGGCGTCTGTATAAGCAGACAAATTCGGTGTCAGTCCACCTACTGTCTGCACAACAAATGGATGTTGTTGCTGTTGTCCACCAGGGGGAGCAGTGGATAGACAGCAGGCTCAAATACAAGCCACAACAGAAAACTCCATTTAGAATATGGACTCATTCAAATTTAGGTAAATCCTTACAAATTCAATCATTTGTTTCATCAGATTTTTCCCTCCCAACACGCATGTGTGTGTTTTTGTGTGTGAGTAACTACATTCATGTGTGTGTAGAAGCGACAGCAGAAACTGAGCGATTACAGCTCATTCAGACAAGGATTACAAAAGATACGTACATGTGAATGCCTTGTGAAAATGTATGGACATTTTAAGTGAAAAAGATTTTGTTTTTCAGCTCACAGTCGGATTAAGACATTTTTGCAGGATCTTCCACCCGATCAGTTCTGTTTTGTTAACATGAACAAACGTCTTTTCAAAGCTAGAAACTCTATTCTCTTGATGATGTTCCCAGGAGACACATCCTGCAGCTTTTCTGGTGAATAGTGAATGGGTGATTAACTGTGCTCACTGTGAAGTCAAAAAAATCTTTCCTGATCTAGACCTGGTAGAACTACAAAGTGAGGGTAATCAGAACTTGTCACAAAGTCTGTCCTTAGTATGTTGCTGATTAAATGGTGTTCGTATCATTTCAATTTAATCTATTAACATTTTTAGACTGGGGGATTGATTAGTCTATGCTATAATGGGAGATTTCGCACTGTGGCTTAAAAAATGTGTTAGGCCCTGTCCAGACCTGGTATTAACATCCGTCCTGAGTGATCCGATCAAAAGTGCTAAGCGTTAAGTTCTTTTGTTCACACCTGGCATCAAAATGTGTCCTGAATATGTCTCCTGTGAACATTTGCGGTCAGATCGTTTTTCCTGCTTCATATGCAAATAAACACATACATCATTTGTGTTCGTGAAGACCAAACAGTGTTACCTAGTCTGAGTTTACTGATGTCACAGTGTTTGTGTGTGTGTTGGTGTCTGTGTGTGGCCACCTCTGAATGTGGTCTGATTGATCAGACCTCAAGACACATTAAGGATATATTCAGACCTGCACTTACTACTTGTGATCCAATCACTCAGGACATAGTTTAATACCAGGTCTAAACAGGGTCTTAGTCACCACAAAAATCTGACATACAGACAAAAGGACGCAGGAAGTAGGATGGACGCCTGCCTGGATAAGTGCTCTTACCTGTCTACTTCACCCAGATCTCAGTGGGTAAAGGAGATGAACTGAGGTGAGACCTGTGGTAATCCAATAGTGCCTCTTTATCATGTGTCTGTTTGCATTCGTTCTCAACTATTGTTTTATTTTTACATGACAAGAAAACATATTATATTTGAATTCATGGCCTGTGTGTAACAGTCAGGGTGTCTGGGTGGGAGCAGTAGTGTCCGGTGTTAGTACCTTATGAGTGAGTGAGTGCTGACGAAGGTGGTGGAGTTGAACAAACTCCAGGCCGCACTGGGAGCAGGTGTAAGGCCTTGGGCTCTGGTGCTTCAGGAGATGGTTCTGGAGCTGGCTACGGTACGCAAACGACTTGTTGCACTCTGTGCACTGGAAGGTGTGGGGGCCCTGGTGGCTTGTCTGGTGGCGCTTGAGGTGGGCGTAGGTTGGGAACTCCATGCCGCACTGTGAGCACACGTGGCAGCGACCACGCTCATGCTTCACCTCGTGTGCTCGCAATTCGCTGGGATAGGCGAAGCCACGTCGGCAGAAGCGGCAGCTGTAGGGCTTGACGTCGGTGTGCTGGAGCATGTGTCGCTTCAGGTGGCTGGTTTGAGTGAAGCCTTTCTTGCAGACGGTGCACTTGTGGGGCCGCGTACCTTGGTGGGTTAGCAGGTGGGTTTGGAGGTGACTGGGCTGCTTGAACAGCTTCCCACAGTGAGGACAGGCGTGTGGTTTGATGCCATTGTGGCCCAGGATGTGTGTGACCAAGTTGTATTTGGAGGTGTACGATTTATCACACATGCGGCACTTCCAACGCTTCAGACCGTCTCCCACATCTACGCAATAAGATTCGTCAATCTGAATGTTGATATCGAGCCGGTCTACTCGGCGACCGCCGTGCCGACGAGGCGGCTGTGGTTGTGGAGGCTGCTGGTGCTGCGCTCCTCCAGTCCCATCTGTCCACATCATGCTCTGGCCGCTTTCTTCGTATTCACCCCCCATTCCCATTTCTCCCGAATCATAGCTGCCCACTTCACTGGTCTGGAAGTAGCTACTGATGGCTTCATCCTGCTGTGTGGGCTTCATCATGTTGTTCCCCTGGTGTTCCACTTCTTCCTCATCCTCTCGCCCAACTCGACCGTGGCCCACCATAGGACGCTGGGCCTGCAGTCCTCTGTGGCCCTGCTCCCCTCCTCTGTGGCCCTGCTCCCCTCCTCTGTGGCCCTGCTCCCCTCCTCTGTGGCCCTGCTCCCCTCCTCTATGGCCCACCTGTGAGGGCGGAGGGTGAACGTGTGCGTTGGCTGGCGGCTGGTTTGTTACCTCCCGCTCACACTCTGCACAGCTCTTGTTGGTGCCTCTAAGGGTCGCTGGATCGACTTGTACTAAACCACCTCTGGGAGCCATGTTGTTAAGAATGTGGACACAGGACGACAATCCAGAGTTCACCCCTTCCCCCTTCACGTGGGACGAGGACACGTCACCGGCCTGAAGGCTGTGGCGATCGGGGCCAACCATTTTCACGTCTGGATGTTGGGGCGGCCCCTGATGCCACCTCCTCTGACTACAGCTGGGTTGCATCTGACCGTCTTCTCCCAAGTTGTCTCCTAAGTAATCTCCGTTGGCTCCGATAAGCTGGTCTGCGTACTCGTAGTCGACTCCGTCTACTGGGGGTGCGGGGGACTCTTTGGGTTCGCCGGTATAGAAGCCGTTGGGTGCAATTGTAGCTCCAAACACTTCATTCTGGGAGATGAGACCTAGCACGGCGGCCTGGGCCAAGGACAGCACAACTACTGGATCTGTCTGTGTGCCTATGTCCACCAGCCTGGCCATCACCTTGGGCTCACATCTACCCAGGCGCCGGCTCGCCTCCTCCTGGAAGAGACACACATGAGGAGGGTCAAGGCATCAGCACAGCAAGGAAGCAATTCACAAATACACATGT
>NC_047153.1:20633711-20691211 GCF_009819705.1 Hippoglossus hippoglossus
TTAACGTACCTGAAGCTCAATGTTCTTCAGTATCAGGGGTTTTACTTCCTTGTGCTCAGGAGACAACTTCTCCTCTGTGCAGCATATCTTGTTTAAAAGATCCTCGCTCTGCTCGAAGCTGGCCTCCTCTTCCAGGACGCTCAGCTTCTCCTCGTAGTTCTCCTGCAGAGCTGCAAATTCCCCCTTCCAGTCATTTTCCACTTTCTGGTTCTCCACAGACATTATCAGGTTGACACAGTCACCTCTGGCCTGATACAGATGTGAGGCAGTAGAGTCCATGTGCTTCTTCAGAGCGTTTACTGCAGCTAGAGCAGCGCTTTCTGCAGCCTGCTTTTTCAGAGCAGCTTTCTCTGCCTCATGCTCCTTTATAACTACGTTCTCAGCAGCCAGCTTCTTTAGTGCAGTGTTTTCTTTTGCCAGAGCTGAGTTTTCAGCAGTCAGCTGTCTCTCTAGATTACTTTTCACTGCAGCCAGAGCAGCATTTTGTGCAGCCACAGCAGTGTTTTGTGCAGCCTGCTTTTTCAGAGCTGTATTTTCTTTTGCCAGAGCTGAGTTTTCAGCAGTCAGCTGCCTCTCTAGATCACTTTTCACTGCAGCCAGAGCAGCGTTTTCTGCAGCCACAGCAGTGTTTTGTGCAGCCTGCTTCTTCAGAGCTGTATTCTCTTTGGCCAGAGCTGAGTTTTCATCAGTCAGCTGCCTCTCTATTACTTTTCACTGCAGCCAGAGCAGTGTTTTGTGCAGCCACAGCAGTGTTTTGTGCAGCCTGCTTCTTCAGAGCTGTATTTTCTTTTGCCAGAGCTGAGTTTTCAGCAGTCAGCTGCCTCTCTAGATTACTTTTCACTGCATCTTTTTCAGAGATGATGTGCTTCATCTTCTTGTCAAAGGAAAGCTCCATCGCCTTGACCTGGTTGCACTTGGCGCTCAGCTCCCTTTTCACCCTCTCGATCTGATCGTTTCTAGGACGAGAACTCAATTTGTAGATGTACTTTTCTTTGTCCTTCAACACCAGCTTCAACTCCTTGAGCTCGTCCTCCAACTCTGTCTGCATGGCTCTTCCAGAGTCAAAGGCCTGCCCCTGTTTGGCGGAATCAATCTGATCCTGCATGGCCTGTTTGTCCCTCTTCCACCTAGCATCATTTCTGGACATCATGCACTTCAGTGCCGCATTTTCATGAGCTAGCTCCATTCCCTCAAATTCCATTTCCTTGATCTCTCCATGGAGGAACTCAATCGTTTTGTGGGAGATTCCACATGATGTACAACGGACTGAAAGACACAAACATACATATAACAGGTAAATACACAGTCCCATCATAAGTTTGGATACACAGAAAAAGACATCTTCATCTTCATCTCTAATGATCCACACTGCTGAATGTAACTTCAACAGTTACATCACTTTCATCAATTCAGACGATTTATCATCCATCCGTTCATTATCTCTCTTAAAACATTGATCATCACATGAAATTGTTACGAGTTAATTTAAATGCTGTTTCTGCATTTCTCTTAAGTACAGTATCTCAACACTAAAGTGAAAGTGAATTATCCTAAACAGAAGCTGCATAATATCCACAGAGACTCATTTCATGGAAAGTATTGTAACACACAGACCGCAACTGTCAGTTCAGACTGAATGTCAGGTGACTGATGTGATGGGTTTATTGAAAATTCAGACAAAACATGATATAATGAAATAAAATGTAAGGTGGTCTGAATATGTGTAACACTAAAAGTGTCTCCTGATTCGAAAATCTTACCTCGTTTCTTAACCCTTGTGTGGTGTTCAGGTCTGTGGGACCCGTTTTCAATGTTTGCTAAAAGAAAAATGATGCGATTAATAATTTTTCCAACCTGAGACTCATTGGCCTTGGCTCATTTTCTGTGATGAACATATAAAAGAACATATTTTCAGTGACTGTACACCGTACACCCCCCCTACACATTTATATTACATTTATATTATGTGGTGTTCGGGTCCACTGGACCCAGAGGTAAGAAAAGTGTGGAAACTGTACATTTCAAGCACTTCTGCTCCCTCATTCCTGCACATTTTACTCTCTGTCTTGCGGGAAACATTCTATATTTTCTCTCACACTATCCCAGCTGCAAATTGGGGGCGGAATACAACAAATACATAGCTTTGACCGTGTGGCTCCTGATCACAATCCACGAAGATGGCGAAAAGATTCTCTGCTCAGAGGGCCTTAGAAATGATTTTTGAAGAGAGAGAAGCTTTGGAAGACAATGAAGAGGAAGTGTTTTCAGAATATGAAGATCATATTTCTGTCAATTCAGAGTCTGACCGTGAGTTTGAAGAAGAGGATGAGAATGACCATCGGCCAGCTCCAAGAAAAAAGCCTGTCCGCAGCCAGCAAGTGGAGAAATATGGATGTCAAAAAATTATAAACTTGAATGGTCTTTTTGCCCAAGGAATGAGCCACCCCGCATGGCTACCAATGTAATAAGGATGCAACCAGTGCCAAGATGGATAGCGGTCACTCATGTACAGGACATCAAGTCTTCTTTTGAACTTTTCATCCTGGATTCCATCCAGAAAATCATTCTAGATTTCACTAATTTGGAGGGACAGCGTGTTTTTGGAGAGAGGTGGAATGAGATGGACCAAACCCATTTATTTGCATACTTTGGGGTTCTTATCCTTGCTGGAGTTTTCAAATCCACAGGGGAATCCACAGAATCCCCTGTGGGAGGCATAAACTGGCAGAGAACTTTTCCGAGGAACAATGTCTCTGGAAATCTTCCAGATTATTTCCAGGATTATCTGCTTTGATAACAGAGAAGACAGACCAGCTCGGCGGCAGAAAGACAAGCTTGCTGCCATCAGGACAGTATGGGACAAGTGGGTGCCCCGCCTCACCCTATTTTACAACCCTGGGCCTAATGTCACTGTTGATGAGCAGCTGATGCCATTTAGGCAGTACATATTGTCTAAACCCGCAAAATACGGAATCAAGATCTGGGCTGCCTGCGGTGCTGCTTCATCGTATGCACGGAACTTGCAAGTGTTGCTCATGTTGTGTAGACTGCCAGAGTGTGTTCAATTTATAATTGAGTTCCAAGAAATAAACATCAATACTGATATTTGTTTTTTCCACCTATATCTTGATTGTACTTGATTTTTCTTTTGTAATTGCATTTTATCACAAAAAACGAAAAGCACTTTTATTCATAAATGTGATTTAACAGGGGTAAATGACAAATATTATCCATATATGCTGTCTATATTGCTTGTTATTAGGATAAAGAAAACATCTGTTAAGTATTTTTACAAAAATTGTTATTGCTGTATTGATTGAAAGACCCAATAATGCAGTGGGTCCACCAGACCCGCAAACACTGGCTGAGCGACCAAAACATGAATACCACACAAGGGTTAAGTTGTGTCCCTTCTTCATCTTGGCTGAACACAGCCGTAACACGGTAGCAGTGTTGAATATGAAGGGTCAGGTTGGAGCTGTTATCCTGTCGCCGTCTCAAACTCAACTGACAAATTTCTCCTCCAGAGTTCAATAAATACTGATTGCATTGAATATCAAAGACATCAAAGACATCAGAGCCCAACATTCTAGAAATATTTGCATGAGGGTTTCAAATGTGACATCAAAGGAACAGTTGGCTACACAATACAGGCCCTCATGCCTGTGTTCAATAGGGCCTCCCACTGTCTCCTACTGTTCAGTGCTTGGGCCCTAACTAGAACACAGGCATGAGGATTTCAAATGTGACATAAATAGAACAGTTGGCTACATAAAAACAACATTGAATAAAATATCCGTAGGTCTTGAATTTCCTGCAAAGTTTCATGATCTTTTGAGCATGTCTAGTTATTATTATCACCCTCATGAATTGGCTTTTTGAGGGCTTCAACATGCTCAAAAATATTCTAAAGTTTGCAGTAAATTAGAAAGTGGTGAAAATTTACGTATTCTGGAGTATTTGGAAATGGGCGTGGCAAAATGGCTCAACAGCGCCACCTGGAACGCAGCCCCTAGGTTTCCCCTCGACCGATCTTCACCAAAATCGAAACTAGTGTTTCAATTGAACTTTTCATCTTAAAACATACAAAAGGTCCTAAAACACAAACATATCACACACAGGACACAACAATTAAACATTTGTGCAAAACTATTTTATTTACAAAACAAAATGGCATAAAGTGACAGCAGGGCAGCCACATACATGCACAGCTCAGACGGATGTAGTGCTAGCTTAGATTTACCACGACAGGTAAACTTCATCCAGTCAGCAAGGACCCTTGAAAAGCACTACAGGAGGCCAAGGACAATTTAAAGATAAAATGACTTTAACGTATGAGTATAGAAGATTTTTTCCCCTCCAAAATCAATGAACACAATTCATTAGACTCTGTTCCCAATGCCAAGAGAGGCTCCCAGTAATTTTTTAACAATAGATTTGTTTCTCACACAGCACAAAGACTGGTCCCTTCTGACAGGAGGTTTCAGGTCCCGTATACCCCACTACCAGCACGGTTATGAGTCACTCATGACAACTTGAAACTAGACATTTTGACCCAAGGAGAGGACGGGGTCGTCCTCTGAGGCTGAAATGCATGGCACATCACAGATACAGTGCAAAGTTTCAACATTACATTTCAGATTGAAGCCAACAATGGCATCCCCTTCTTTTAGTTTCAAAATGTTTTGAATGAACCATAGATCTGCCACCCAGAGATTTTATGTAGCACCAGAGATTTTTTCAGCATGTTTA
The DNA here is from genome assembly GCF_009819705.1 of Hippoglossus hippoglossus. Lineage (NCBI taxonomy): Eukaryota > Metazoa > Chordata > Actinopteri > Pleuronectiformes > Pleuronectidae > Hippoglossus > Hippoglossus hippoglossus. The sequence goes on from NC_047153.1 coordinate 20,638,464, forward strand.
TATGTCTGCACCTTCATGAATTAAAATGGAGCTCAGTGAGGTATGCCTTAAGGAGCCCTGCATCATATATGCAGTTCTTTATGACACTGTGGCCTTCACCGTGTGGTCTTTTAGCATGACCCCCCCTTTTCACAATCAAAGTGTTAACAAAACTGAGCTTGGCCTCTGGATTACTATACTCAATCAATCACTCAAGCATATTGACAGCATCATTTAGAATAAGGACATACAGTGAATGATACAAATATGATGTTAAACTTTCTAAAAGGCTGACGTCTGCCCCTGTGCCGAACAAAAGCTAACACACAGACATGCACGCATATATACGTACACACTCAGTGGAATCCTGATGTCTATACCAAAAGCCCTCTAACCACTCAAGATGCAGCTTTTGCTTCTTGCCCCTCTCCTGGGGCAGTAAACACTGTTGTATCGATCACCCATCCCTCGTACAGAAGAGTCACAGTACGTTCATCACACTCACACTTGGATGTCCTGTCTTTCAGTGTATGATAATACATGGAAGTAATGAAAAATTTAAAAAGGACCATGGAGAGCTTAGAGGACAGTGACTGAGGGGCGGTCAGTTTGTGGGAGTAGTGAGGGACAAAAGCAGAGACAGGAGGTATCAGGATTTGAAGGTATCACCCAGCCGGATCACTGAGTGGTAGGGGTGGGACTTTATCGAGATTGGGTCCAGGCAGTTGCGGATGGGGGCAGACGCTGGGGACAGGTGGAACTGTGGGAGAGAGGGGGGGTGGGAGAGGTAATGTTACAGCTCTGAGACTTGAGTGGAAAGGGTTAGGGCTGGGAGGTACTGCAGGAGATGTCAGGGCTGCGGGTGCATCAGCCTGCCAGTTTACTGGCAACCAGGGAGGGTTTCCTTTGGGCCAGGTCCTGGGGGGTGGGGATGTGGTCCCCTGTGATCTCGGTCTTCTCTGGTGCAGCTGTTGGCAACTGTTTGTTCTTTATCTTGGCTTTAGCCATGTTGTAGTCGCCCGAGTCAAAGTACTTTTGCTGTAGAGAGACATAAAACTCACATTTTAAACTGAACTGTGAGAAATGAACAGCCCCACTGATTAATGCACACAGTTAATAGTGAGTTTTCAATTTTATAAATGTCAAAGAAAAACTAGTTAGATTGCATATCCATTCGATTATATCTGTGCAAATTATTCTTATTATATCATTGTACATTTCTTTGTAAAAACAATTTCTATTTTCATTCAATTAATGTTTTTATTTGTCTCATTTCTACTGTCCATCTAAACTTTTTAATTAATGGAGTTTCCCCGCAAAAGTTTTTCACTCATTCATGTTGTTCAAACTGACAATAAACATCTTGAATGATCTTGAGAAATGAACTGAGTATACAGTATGTAACATATAGAAGTTTGTTAGTATCTTAAGCCCATTTTTCAAGACTAGTCTTGCTTATAATTAACTAGATGGTTACATTAACTGCAAGACAGCAAATGGCAAAAATTGTCATCTTATTTTGAAGGTATCCTGTGGAGTTTCCCGATCGACTGGCTGCACTAGGGAGCATTGGACTTTGTTTTTGGTCCCGTTTGAATCATACACACAAAAGGAGACACGTGACGACATACACAATTTTGTGCCAACAAACGCATTGAACAAGTCTGTTTGCAAGTGAACAGTTGTAAATGCTTTGGAAGCGGAGGAAACACTCAGTGTGTTTATTAACCTGGAGGATACAGACCATGGATTTGAGTTGGAATCACGGAATTTAAACAACTTCTATTTGTTTACGACAACCAGCACCACAGGGCAGCGACAGTAACTAATTATTATTCTTTATTGGTGAAATTGTCAATTGTTATTTTATTTATTTATTAACTTTGACCATAAAATGTCCTAAACTTTGACAAATGTACAGCACATATATATATATTATAACCACTTGGTCTCATCAAGCTGAGTTAAGTGGAATGATGATGAAATTAAATTCTATTTTATTTGTATAGTGCCAAATCATAACAAATCATTACATTAAATGAGCCAATTCTATTCAAGTTTTACAACTGCTCCTTGTTAGACTTGTTTGTTTTAACTGATAAATATCAAAATGAATAAGAAAATGAATTAGGTACAAAGGAGAAACAGTCGGTTTTCAGTATAGTCTTCATTTTTCAATTACTTTAATTATGGATTATTCAATTGGTAACTTGGTTGAAATAAATGTCAAACTAATAATTGCAAGTCTCCATCACAAGTTATTACTAGAACCTGAAATTATAACTTCAATTGTGTGTTTCTGCTGGTGAGGAAGCAAAGATTTCACTAAGTCATGAAAACAGAGAGAACCCTCACATTCGAGAGGCAGCAACAGTGTTTTATTTATATTTTCATTTGACATGAACAGTCATTTTAAGGACTGTCCACAAACACTATATATAGCATAATAAAACCTCCAATACCACTAACCCTCATTGCCAATTAAAATGAGGTACACTTAGCTAAAATTAATCATCTAAAACAATAACCCTGCATTAAATACTGTCATTGTGAAGGTTGAAAAGTCCAGGCTTTGGTAAAACAGAAGCGCTGACAATTCCACTGCATGATCATTTGGGACCTGTAGCTGGTGGTGTGGTTGTTTTGAACTATAGTATACTGTGAGGTATGTCTAAGATTTATTCTACCCCTGTTTAAGCAACTTACATTTTGAAATTGTCTAGTAAGGGAACCTGGAGTTATTTCATCAAGCATAGATTCTGATAAGCCCTGAAAACTCTGTGATGACACAACACAAGAATGTCAGTAAGTCTGATTGTTTAGCAGACAAACACAAGAGATAACTCACCCCTTTTTGGAGGCGCTTGCGAAGCAGATCAGATCCCCCGGGTTTATTTCCTAACATTGGGTATCTGGACTTCAGTTTAGCCTCCTCTACCTTCTCCGGGCTGATCACCTTGTCCTGGACCTCCTGGAGACAAGCAGAAGCATGAGGCTGTGAGATGACTTCATGCTCCAAAAGCACAGTTACTGCACAACAAGTGAGCACATTCACCAGGTGCCTCCAAGCTCCCACTGAAATATGTGTCAGCTTATGGCACTGCAGTATAGAAATAACCTGGCTGACTCCATATTAGACCTCCACACACTTTTACTACAACAATCTGAATAAGATCTGTGCAATAATACTTAACTCATCTGATTTACCATAGCTAGCCTCATTGGTGTTAGCAAGTGTGTTTACCATTCACCTGTCAGGTTTAAATGACCATTACATCGGTTGTGTGGGCTACATGTGTTTAGTGGTCAGCTGGGATTGATGCTAACATGCTAACCCTTGCATTTACTGCTCAAACCTTATACTGTCACTACGGACAACTTTGATTGTTAGCTATGTAGCAGGGAAACGGTGGTAACCACTGGGAGCTGAAAATAATAGTGTTGTTTCAAAACACAGTGTAGACATTTGTTGATTTGAGCTAGGCTAACGTTAGCAGCTGAGCTAACCGTAGCCGATGAATTGCCAGTGTTTGAATGTCATGACAGTTAGCCTGGCAGGTGGAGAGCTGCTAACATTAGCTCGTGACAGCTCTGACATTTACACCAACCACCTGAAACCCTCGCTCCGTTATCAGCCCGAGAAACGTCTGAGCAGCTAGCCGCTAACGCAGTGTCGTTACGCGGGTGGATAAATAGCCAGGGCTCGGTGGCTAGCTTTGGCTGGTGCGTTAAAAATGGAGAGCGCGGGTTTAACGCGGCTAACGCGGCTAACGTAGCATTAGCTCTAACAAAGTCAGTGCCGCTGCGGCTCGACGCGCTCCAACGCTGCACTGTTACCTTCTCATCCACCGATGTGTCCTCGGCCGTCTGCGTGTCTTCGTTGTCCCCGGACATGTCGACAGTTATCCCGCTCTCAGACCAGAGAAGTGCTCACCAGGCGGACGAGTGATCCCCACACACACACACGCGCACACACTGAGCCCCGGCTCGAGCTTTCCCTGCCCATACGCGTCACCGCCGCCGAGCTGCTGCTCCCGCACAACACGTACGTCACCTGCGGAGTCACCGAGCGCGCTCACGGCACGCGCACACTCAGTGCTGGGATGGGATTAGCGTTGCGTAACGTGCTGATCAGCTGTTGGAGCCCAGATCAGTTTGAGTCGATTAATCCTCAGATGTGGAGGAAGAGGAGGAGGAGGAAGAATTCTGCACCGATCAACGCAGGTTCACGACTTTTCTCCTGTTTTTCCAAACATGTGTTTCTTCATGCACAGTGGTTGGTCTCATTAAAGGGATAGTTCACTGAAAAATGAAAATTCACTCATTATCTACTCACCACTATGTCCAATTGTATTGGATTTATCTGCAACACTGTTTACCCCTGAAACTGAGTGTTTTTTTGGACTCGAACACTTCACCCACCCCTCCATCGGCATAGCGTCGAATATATATTGAGTGAATTTTTATTTTTGGGTGAACTATCCCTTTAATGCGATTTACTGACTTAGCAGCAAAGCCTGCATGTGTGAAACAAACACTTCAGGAACCACAGGGTGTCACCATGCAAACAAATACACGATGCCCGTGTTGAGGCTCTGAGTACACACATACTCAGAGGCCTCCATGTTAAATGACCCCTCACATCATCTACTGTTGTGTGTTGCTGTGTGTTTGGCTGCTGCAGGTGTTACAGTCTGACAGAGTGGGAGCTGGTGAAACAACCATAAGGCCTCTTGAGTCCTTGTACAAAGACAAGAAGCCGCTACATTTTCATCACTGTAGAGTTCTGGAGAAAAACTATTTACTGAAATCTGAGAGTTTGAAATTATTTGCTAATTTGTGTCTAGTTTCTACAATTTTGAATGGTTTGGCCCCTTCTACATTCAGGGACTTTCTATTAGATCATCAAGGTTATGTGTAGTATACCTTTTCTTTGCACTACAATTGGGCCATCAGCTTTTTCTGTATTCATCCTGTTTGATGATGTGTGGAGCTGCAGCTCTATCAGCGCTTTTAAAAACCAACCCAAGGAGTGCGTTGAAAGCTGCTCAGCAATGATCTCACTGACCCTGAGCTCTGCTCCTTTCATTTGCTTTTATTCATTTGACAAGCATACTCTTGTGATGTGCTCTTGTGTTTGCATTACATTATCTTGTGTCTTCATCTTTAGTCACGTGTGTTTATTGCAGTGCTGTCTGCCAAGGGACTGCAGATGTGAGCAAGCTTTAAGCTATAATCTAGTACAGTGTATCCAATGGTGACTTTTACCTTTTTAACTCTACATGGTCCCTTTCAAATAAAATGAATAGATAAAACAACTGATTGTGAAGTGGTAGATACTGTAACTGCTTCATGCTGCATCACCCAGCATTAAGAGTGAGATCACTACTTATGGTTGTTAATAATTCATGGATACAGTTTTGTCTCTTTCTTATTGTGGTCAAAACTTACATTAGCCATGTGTTCAGCATGTACTGATGGGTTTCCTCAGTATCTGTGTAAATGATGTGAAAATGTCAGCACATTACACCTTCATTTAAAGCAACTTATCTTCAGTCATATACTGTATTATTGTATAAAATGTATTACATATTCTTATACAGCTTCTTTTTATATATCGTATTATAACACACATATTTATATTTATTGTTATTGTCTTGGTCTGTATATATTGTGATTGATTATGATTACACTCTTTAGATTGTCCCTGTTAACACCATAGAATAACTTTAAAATGGTAACAGTATTTTATTTCTATTCCTCATTATTACTTGTGAATTTCTTTGTCTGGTTTGATTTTCTAAGTTTTATCAAAGCGGAAATATTCCCAACATGGATCAATCCATTGTGACTAGTGTCACAATGAAGATTAAAACCAGTCAGGAACACTTCAACAGTATTTTCAACAGTAGAGTTTCCCCTCCAGCATTTAGGTTATGTTTTCGCCCCTGTCCATTTGTTTGTAAACAAGATTACAAATTTTGTTGGTGGAAGGATGTTGTATTAGTCAGGGAATACTAAATTAAATTTTGATGTGGATACCTATCAGGAGGCGAATTGAGGACATATTTTCCCTTTAACATTGTAGAATAGGGCATTTTCCAACATTTTCAAGGTTTTCCCAGGGAATACATTGTCCATTTCCCTTTGAAATGTACAAACTTCTTTACTACATCCTTTATAATAATATACATGTAATCCTTTATGATGTATCTGACTTGTATTTAAACAAGGGTACTAAATATATTAAAAAATGTACTTCATATGTCTGAATGTCTGTAATTAATGTATTTACAGTGCAGGACCAGTTTATAGTCAGGGCCTGGTGGTCAGTGCTCAAACCAGCAGAAAACCAGCTGTCCCACCCTTCTGTTATTCCTCCCATGTGAGAGGAGCCGTGCACATGACATTGCCATGATTCCTCATTTGCACTTTTCTCAGCAGCTTTAATTCAGTGCAGATTATTAGATGTGACATTTGGATGCCACTATGTGGAGATTAAGTGGCAGAACAATAAGTGTTAGGAAAATATTAAAACACAAAGAACGAGACAGATTTCAAGTTTGCTTTAGAAGATATATAGATATATTTTTTTTCAGATTTGAATATTAATGTCAAAAATACATACTATGATATACAGTTTGCACTACATCTTAGCATGACAGACGTCACAAGTAGTAACTGAAATATTAATTTAAATATTAAATAAAACTGATGATATGTAAACTGAAAGTGAATGTGTAAACACTAAACTATGGTTACTTTTTACTATTGCAACACTTCCGATAAAGTGGTTCTGTAACAGTACAAAAGTATTAGAATATTACTATTTTCTGTTTCATTTCCAGTTATAATGAGAAAAGAAATCCACAGTGCACTTCTGATGTTCTGCTGTGAAGCTTTCATTTAAATGGAGCTTGATTGCATGGTCGACTTCTTTATTGGTCCATGGTATGCGTGTTTCTTTTGGACGAGGGGGGGTGGCGCTGCAGCACGGTTTTTCAACAGGGTGCACGCTCCTCCATATGCACTCCGCCGGCTCCGAGCTCAGAATCACAGGGTCAAAGCCGAGTTCGCCTTTAGTTCAATCCAGCTAATCTGCAAGGATTTAAACTCTTTTACTTTTGAAAAGGCCTTGTATTGCATCCATGAAGAAAATAAATGTTCAACACTTATTCATTGTGTCAAGTAAAAGTCACATTTTGATTCGAGTAAACAGGAGGAAAGAAGTCTGAATTCTTGGGAAAATTTAAGTCCAACTGCTTCTGTAGACAATCACCTGTCTCCACTCTCCTGACAGACGGTGGAGGGGATGCACACAACAGCAAGAAAGAGAATTGGCTAACAAATCAGAGGCCTTCTTAACCAGGAGAACAAACCATACAACTAAAACCTTTGACCAAACCTCTCTGATCCAACATGGTGCAAGGTTTCCTTTCTGACCAGTTTCCCAGGTTCAGAGCCTCCCATTGACAGTTCTGGGTGACAGAGGGGATCGAATTTAAGATTTTGGGCACAGGATAGGAAAGTCTTATTGGCTTGCTGTCCTCTTTTTTTTTTTCAAGTAGAAGCCACGGGCCGAGTAAGAGTAACGCTGGCATCGAGGTGTGTTGAAGCTTCGGTGGAGGAGGGAGAGAGACATGCCTCAGCAGCGGTGAGAGAAGGGTGGGTCCATGGGCAACTCTGTGAAGGATTGAAGCTCGTAAGCAGCACCGCTGTCGACCTCCATGGACTTCCTGGAAAACAGCAGACGGATGTCCCTATGGAGGTAGATCTTCCCAGACTTAGAGCTCTGGAACCTGTTGGAGATGGAAGTCGAAGATATAAAAAAAAGGGAGGATGAATAAGGGAGGAGAATCGTCAGTGCTGCTGGATAGAGACAAAATGGTCGCTATCTCACCTCAGATGAACGAGGTAGCGCAAGGTGCGTCCCTGGCCCAGGGGCTTCCTGCTGGTCTGATTGTTTGGGTCACGGCGGACGGGGACAGAGAAGGTCCTCTGGCGTAAGAAGGTCTGGTGTCCAGCTGGCATGGCTCGTAGGTCGTACATCACAACAAACATCTTTACCACTGTCTTGTTAGGGTTGAATAAGGTCTGAGGGGCGTAAGCAGAGAGCACAGCATTTTAATAGGTTTGTAACACTCAGATTTAAATAACTACACAGACATAATAACAACCTCACATGCAGTGAAAATTGCTCATGCTGTCTACATCATCCTAATAGTTTAGAAAAAATCCATTAGTGAAAATACATGTCAAATTCATAAATATAATCCCCACAAATGAATAAAAACATGCCCTTCAATCAGTATACCACATAATAACTCTTCCTCTGCAGCCACTAGGGGTCTCCCTTTCTTAAGTGTAATCTGTTCTTTGTTCTCAGCCACATTGACACAAAATTCTTAATTCTATCTCTACATTTGTTTCCTCACCACTTGAATGGTTCCTGATGGAGGTACACGGTAGCCCCGTTTTCCCAGGGACTCCAGGTTTATCACACCCTGTACGAAAACACAATCACATCATGTAAAAAACACACTATCAAAAGTTGTGCACATTGCAGATACAGCTTTCAGCTCAAGGCTGAGTCATGCATGGGGGGAAATAAGACTAAAGCATTGATTGACTGGAAAAAGTCATCTCACCATGTATGGTGAAGGAGCGTTGTCATCAGAGACACTGTAGAATGACACGTCCACAGGTAAGGTCAGGTGACTGGGGCAGAAGGACCCACTGGCTCCGACCTCTGCTGTGAAACCCTCCACTGTCCCTAAAGGCTCCAGGCGGTAGTTCAGCACACACTCCTGGAGAAGCACAGTTACATTTTACACATTAAAGCTGCTTTCAAACACACACACTGCTCCCTGGGCGCAACCCAATATATAGCTGCCCACTGCTCCGTGTGGTCACTGCCCTTGTGTGTGTGTTGTGTTCCGTGTGCTGTGTCCACCTACGGATGGGTTAAAAGCAGAGGTTGAATTTCCCAATTGCATTTAGCATGATTGTGTGTGCATGATTAATGCGGGACGAATGAATGAAATCTAATCTTATCTTATCTTACACTGAAGTCCAGACATTTTCCTGAAATAATCAGAGGGGCTATATGTGAGATCAAAATGTCTGAGGCAGTCGCTCCAGACATTTTCTGGAACTTTTCCTGCCAGACCCCTAGTAAAATATCAGTAAAATATCTGAGTCAGCCCTTGTGAGAAAACAGCGGGATGAATTTAACCCGGGACAAACGTGATCACTAGAAGTTTCCACAGTAGAATTTAGTCGGGAGGAGGCTGCACAAGATTTGAAGGAACCGCCTCGCAATTCTCTGTTCTCTCTCTATTCTCTTCTTCCGACAATGATTTCCATCAATGATCTGAATATCTTTAATTTATTATCATCTAGGGCAGCAGGGCTCCATCTGATTGGCCAAATATATTGACATGCAGAGCGTGAATGAGTGGCACACGGAACACCATTTATCGCAGCTCAAGCTGTTTTTTGAGATGCGTATATCGCGCATGTTGATATTGCGCCCTAGCAGAAACTCAATTGTTTATGAAGTGAGCAAAGTTACTGGATAATAAAGACAACACAAACATAGGTTACAAGCAAAAGGTACAATGAGACTGGATAGTCCACGTTTTGTTTTGATATGATGACTGACAGAGGAGTTCTGCTAAAGCATGTTTGTTGCTGATGTGGACAGGTCTGGTGAATCCACTCTTACATCTGCATTAACACACTGTATTTAACAAATTCTAAAAATAAAAACAGCGACCCTCACAACAACACCTCAGACCTATGAATGCTGCATCATCGCAGCTCTTCTCTTCACACTGTGGTCTGTTTACATTTTTCTGTCACTCTGCTTTCATTGCTCTAATCGGTTGCAGGTTTATCCAAACGTGTCCAGAAGTGCTGTGGTCTGACATTTCATAACGCCCCTTGGAAATCGAAAATGTTTTCATTTGTAAATGCAAATTGGCGTGGCGATGCCCGACTAGAGAAGCGCAGCAGCCAAATTGATTTCTTTTGTGACCATCCTGTTGAATTTGACTAAAAGTGAGCTATTATGGAAAAAGACACGAGTCTGAGTGTGTTTATGAATAATACCTCAAAGTTTCCCAGCAGACTGAGACTGGCAGGTGGAGCACTGGCACTGAACAGGTCCTGTGACTCATCCGTGTACCCCTCTCTCTTCAGACACACCCTGAAGGGACAAAAAACATACTTGATCGACTTGTTTTCAAAGTGTGCAAGAGACTCTTAAGATGCTTCAATTAAAAAATATTATCTTAGAATGAAGTTTATTTATTTGTAAACAAAAGCGATATCAACCATCTCAAAAGGTTTGTTATTCTAATGTCTTATTTCAGTGGAGGACAAGGCATTAAATTGTAATGTATGTCTTACTGTATTACAGTATTTTATGTTCAAGCAAATCTTTTAGAAGAAAAAAAATGAATTTGTTCTCATGGCTGAAATGAACAGTTCAACCCTGAACAACAAACTCTCGGAACATCTGCTTCATCCAAAGTAGCACTGAGCTGCCACCCACATCTGCTGTGTGTAGGCAGCCCCGTGAAGCTCCGTGTATATAAAGCCAGTTCAGTTCTGTCTGCCATTTTGAGCTGAATGCGAGATTCTAGATTCAGTCACAGTACAGCAGAGGTTCAGCAGGTGGCAGCGTGACAGGAATCATCAGCAGAACAGAAGTGACCTAAACTTACCACTGAGAACAGCTCTCCTATTGTCTGATCTTTCAACACAAACACACTACTACTACTAATATATAATATAGTTGCTCATCTCTACTGTAGATCTTTTATAATACCGTAAATTAAATAAGGAAAAATTCACAATAACCTTAAAACAATAATCTTTAAACACAAAAAAAAAGAGTTTTCCTTGCTTCCAGATACACTAAGTAAAAGTGAGAAAAACAAGTAAACAGTATGATTAACTTGATCCGGATGGTCCTCTGATCATCATGTGATGTGGGAGGTAAAATAAATCTGTCCATTAACAGTGATTGAAACTTCGTTAAGCCTGTGAAATGTCCCTGACTTTATCTTTGTGGACAAACTGAGCTGCAGTGACGGTGTTTACCTTTTCCCAGAGGCCCACGGCAAACCCTTACAGCCAGCCAGAGAGGTGTCCAGGTCAAAGTAGCCTGTTTGAGTTTTCCTCTGGGGAACCTGCAGCAGACAGACACAAGAGATGCAGTCACATGATCCCACGTTCACGCTTTTCTGTGAATGTGTATTCTTTTGTAAAAATAAATAAATTTTTAAATATTATAATATTAAATTTTCTTTAAATAAATTTAAAAAAAATTACAGGAGAGAAGTTTAAAAACAGAAGCTGTGCGAGTTGACTTCAAACATTACATTTTTGAATCTCTATTTAATTCAAACCATTAATGTTTGACTACATGTATATCTTGTTGTGTTTTGGTGAGACTGTGTGAGACCAAGAGTTCACATGAGTGTGTGTGAGAACACTTTATTGTTTATATGTGGAAGTAAGATCGATCACCGGACAGGAAACTGACATGTTCACGGAGTATTTTAATCTTGCAAAGTCAGTAACAATTTTGTTTGTCTGATGAGGCACAGATGACTCACGTGCCTCACACGTCTGAGTGTGTTTATGTGTGTACATTAACCTCATCTCATGTCTTTGTAGCCCAGCTGCAATAAAAGTCGCTGCCAAATATTTCAGGCGTTTTATGACAAACATTCACAGGCCCAGTTCTAAACTAATAAAAGGAGAGAGAGTAATGCTTCAGATGGAAAACAGTATAGGGTAGTGAGTGTGGTGTTATGACAAACACAACTACTACTACTCATAGCTAAGCCAGTATGTGTGTGAATGTGTCTGTAAAACTGTGCGTGAAAGTGTCATTTGCAAAGAAGGATTTGCTATCTGTGTGTGTGTGTGTGTGTGTGCGTGTGCGTGTGCGTGTGTCTTACAGGGCTTGAGAGTAGCGGCAGCCCGGTGCAGGGGTGGAAGGCCTTGGTTGCTGTGGCGTCTAATGAGTGGCGATTCTGTTTCTTCCAGCTGTTGCAGGGACGCAGAGGGGAGGGGCTGTGAGCGCGCTGCAGAGATAGAGATAGATTATTTCCAAGCGCACAAGGACGCTTGTTTTGCGTGAATTTTGTGCACTGCGGGAACACGGTGAAAATTTAATGTAAATCAATTTAAAGTTGTAAAAGGTTCCTTTGGCAGTAGGGGGTGCTATCACTATTACTGCATACAGACTAATAGATCTGTTCAGGCCAAAAACACTGTTTCTCTTCAGATTGTATACATCTTTCACCTTTGCAGCAGTCTAGACATCAAAGGAATCTATGACCACTGACATTGTGACATTTAAACAAACTGACAACACTTTGCTTAATGAATACCTTGAAGTATTCTTTTGTATAAAGCCTGTGTGGAGTTACATAGTAAGTCTTTGTGTCTTACTGACTTACTGTGACTTACAAGTGTTATTCTTTCAGCTTTACATATTCAGAGAAATCCAAAATGGCTGACTTCCTGTTGCGTTAATCAATTGGTGGTGGGACTTTTTTCTGTCCAGTCATGATACACGTGTGTACCGAATTTCTAAAGATCGGTTAAACCAGATGGAATTGCTACATTTTAGGGGGCGCTGTTGAGCCATTTTGCCATGCCCATTTCGAATTTCTCCAGAATCAACATTTTCATCAGGCCTGATGCGCCCGCGAAGTTTTCGAGTGTGTTCAAGCCGTCCCTTACCAGTACAGTCGTAGGGAGAGTCATGTCAGGTCTGGAGGTGCTGGAGCATCCAGACTCTGTGGGTGCCTGGTTCTCATCCTGGAGGGCAGATGCCTGAGCTTTTACACAGTTCTGCATCTGCATCTGGGACTGAGGCTTGCTGTGGTTGTGGTTTATGTTACAGTTCGTGGCTTCGCTTGAATCATTACAAGTCCAACTGAAAAACTGGGCATTCCTTGGGCATTTCTCGAGGACGGGGGAGGCAGGGGGGGTTTCATGGCTGCTTGGTGTCCTGACTCTGAGCTTGTCCTGTGGGGTTTGTAAACGCTGACCAGCCTGGGTGTGGGACTGGCCTTTTAATGAGGATTCTTCAAGTGTAGAGCGAGCACCATTTTGGGCCCGGGGAGAATGGCATTCGGCCCCCAGATCCACCTGGGGCTTGTCTGTGCAAACGGGTGCATGTGTGGCAGCGGTGTGCGTGCTGCCCCTGTGAGGTTCGTGGCTGGGTATGTGACCGTTGGTGTAGCCGTTGGTGGCAGTGTGTGAGGCTTGTGGGATGTGTGTGACGTGTGAGTATGTGCGGACTGTGTGTGTGACTGTAGTCGTGTGCGTATGGTGCAGAGGGCTGTTGCTCCTGCTGTGCCTGGGGGACAGAGAGGGGACAGACAGTCTCTCCTGGATGAGTCTGGTGATGTCTTGTACTGCCTGGGCGATGAGGGAGCTCTCCCTCTCCCTCTGCCCGTCTCTCTCCTTCTCCTTGTCTCTCTCTCTCTCTCCATTCCTCTCCTCCTCTCTGTCTCTTGTCTCAGACATTTTTAGCTTCCTGCAGGCCGCAGGTTTGGGGGAGGTGCTCTCTCGTTTACTGAAAGAAGCGTCAGTCACGGGTGTGTTGAAGGAGCTGGGCCACACGCGTCCCACAGGTTCATATAGCGGTACCTCAGGCTCTTTGGTCTTACTGGCAGTTATGTCGTCATGGTTACTACCCCACATGGCTTTGGGAGGGTTATCAGAAGCAAAAAGGCCAGGAGGGAGCGGCGGAGCTGTAGGGTCGCAGAAGTTGAGCCTCTGTGCAATGCGGGCAATAACTTCCTGTCTCTCCTGCAGCAGGGAGCCAATCAGGGGATTTGTTTCAGTTGCAGAGGGCCTTGGGGAGGGGCAGCGAGGTGGCTCCGCCATGGAAAAACTCTTAAAAGCTCTCAGTGGGTCAGGGAGGATCCCCTTTGAAATATCACTGCTGTTGGTACCAGACCCATAGTCCTCTACCTGTGTGGAGTCCGACGAGCCATTGAGGGCCGAGTACAGCCACTTTCCTGCTTTACTTGTGGGAAGTGGAGATGGGGAGTGGGAGCGGGGAGGCGTGGCAGAATGGGAGGATCTTTGGAACAGTGGCGAGCCCTGACGGTGGGGGACACTGGCCTGCGGAAGCTCTCCGTTCTGATACAGGTGGTTTTCGCCAGGCTCCTTGCTCTTCTGGCTGTAAGGAGGCGGCACCGCAGTGTGAGGAAGGCTGTTAATGGGGATGTTGTTGATGGGAAGATTAGGAATGGGTAATCCATTGAGAAGAAGACCAGAGCTTTTGCTGAACATGTTAGGGTTGTGAAGGAGGTTTTCTTTGCTGTGGTCCTGGCTCTTCTTTTGGGGTGGCGCGCCACCAAGGCTGTTGAGATTCGGGCTGCGGCTGGGGGTTTTGCTGTAAAGGGGAGGCAGACCAGTGTGGATGCTGCAGGCTAGGGTGGGGTAGGTCGGTTGTCGGGGGAGCGACTGCACACGGACCTGCAGTGCAACGCTCTGGGACACATCTGGGACGGGGAAAATGTGCTCTGAGGGTGGCTGGGAGAACTGCCACACCAGCTCCTCATCAGCAGCACTGATCCTGTTTAAACAGAGAGGAGTTGAATAAACAGGCCATTGTTAACTCTGACATCTTTAAATATCTCAGTATTATCAGAGCCTCCAGAGATTCTGTTTCACTTCCCGTAATTCAGTTTTTAAAACATCAGACTGCACACAGATTTACACCTATCTTTAAACTAGAAAACACATAGCTACAGTTTCCTGTCGCTTTAATAATCTGCTCCAACAGCCTGAGTGGAAAACCTTCAGCCCACCAGTGTCATGGGTGTGAGTGTTATATCTGACCTGTACAGGATGTTCCTGGGGACAATGCCATGGGAGGCACTGAGCCAGGCGCTGAGCTGGGAGAAGAAGACATAGGAGCGAACGGCCAACAGCAGGGTCTTCTCCTCAATGAAGCGATCGCCGCTTCTGTGAAAACAAAGTTAAAAGAGGTGGAATTGTGCCAGTATGTCAGGTTAATGAGAACACAGTTCAGCGATATACGAATGTGTGTTTTTGTCAGACACAGTGTTCCCTGTTCCAACACATGTGAGTTGGAAAGTGGGCCAATCTGTCAGGCTAATCAACCCTCTGAGTGCCAAACCAATTTTCTATTCTTTTATCAGTTTTATTTAGCTTTGAACGTATTCACTTTTATGCACTTCTCTGGATCTGGTGCAAGATAAAAATTTATACGATGTAGTTTTACACATTTGAGGTGTCAATAATCATAGAAAAACACAGAAATTTGAAAGTATTTAACACACAAAGATGTCTGGATTTTACAACTCCACCATACAGTATATACTTATATGCTCTGGGCTATTTGTTTTTTTTTGAATACAGCTGCTTAGCTGTTGACGCCCACCTCAATTCCATGTGGAATAGATGTGCTGGTGAAACCTGCAAAAGCTGGTGCATGTGCTGACTTGAACATACTATCATTAATTTTAACAGTTTTTTACTCAGCGTTGACCCAGATGTGATATATGCGTTTCTTCTTCTGTTTAAATACTTATTACCTCCCACCTCTTAAGATTTTTTTTGCGATAAGTTTCTATGATACTACTAGGGAATCTCTTCTGTAGGAGTAAAGCTGTGAAACTTCATGTTCAGAAAAGTCAGTACAGTACAGTTTGTGCACTTGTGTGTATGTGCTTTAGGCTACATAATAAAAGACAAAATTACCATTATCTAGAGTGCTTGTCCTCCAAATCAAAAATAATCTTGTCCATACTAACAAGCCAGAAAACATATCACATGATGATTCATATACACTGGGCACACAGCCACAGTAGCATTATAAAATGCAGAGTTTAACTAAATTGAAGAAGTGCTAGCAAATACAACAAGGTCAGCAATGCTTGTAATTTGTTAGTTGAGGCTGATGATGTTTATTTGCTGCTGGAAAAACGTGATAGAAGGGCAACAAATCAGGGAAGAGACACACTGTGACTGATAAGACCCGATCAAGGGGTGAATGTGGGTGTCAGCGGCATTGCTTCGAAAGGTTTTCGTATTGACACGTCCAGACTAAAATGCAGCCCCAATTTCAAACTAAAACGTGGGCCAGTACCGGTTGATGCCAGGAGTACATGTGAGTAAAAGTGATGCGCTTTAAAGAATGAAAGGGTATTTGTGTGGATCAAGGCTTACTGTCTTGGAACCGGCTGCAGGGTCCATCTCTCCAGCAGCAGAGCATCCTGTTTGATGACTGGGTCACTGATGGGGTCACTCGGGGGGCACTCGTCGCCATAGCAACAGTCTGGCAGAAGCATGACCTCGATCATAATGGGGATGCTGTTCTTCCAAAGCAGGATCACCTCTGAACGGGTTCGCCTCGCCTGCCGACACTGGTCACACACGCAGCCACGGACAAAGGTGGAGGGTTAGTGTTCTTTCATGAATGTCAACACAATGACCTTAAACATTTAGGGCCAAAGCAGATGTGACTCCAAGGAGCGTCACTTAGAGCTGAAGGTCTCGGAGTTTATTTAGTCGCATCTCAATGCAATAATAAAAATCTTTTAGCCTTTTTTGTGTGTAATGTGCACAAAGTCTGATGACACATGACGCACACAGCAGCAAAACAACATGTTGTGTTTTTATGAGGTGAAATTGAAAGTGTCAGCCATCCATCATATTCTCATTAATGCAAAAAAACTCATGCTGCATATGGAGGCTTGTTATTTTTGCTTGATGCTGGACAATATTTGTGTAAGTGCAGTAACTGAACACTGTTGATGATAAAATAGAACACAATTTGAAATGGTGATACTAGGGAATTCTACTGTAGTTTAGCTTGAAACTGGTAACAATTGAATCACTACAATGAATTAAAATAATGCAACAGCCCTATAATTTGTCCCCCTGTCGGTCAAAGCGCTAAACAATGAGTCAGAGGGTTAGGCAGAGGCAAATCTGTGTAAAGCTGATAATTGCTAAATGCTTTTGACTGTACACTCGTGCTGCTGAGGCCAGCTACTCCGACTGCAATATTATTTACAACAGTATGTATGTATGCAAGTATATGTCCAAGACCAATTTGTTTCAGGACAATTCTGTTTATCTCATCTTATCTCATTATTAAGAATACATCAAATCTGCATTCTGTTTGGCCTTACTTCACGCTCATGACTTGAATGAAGCAACAACAACCTCTAGTAAAACGAGAAGAGACTGGCCTGTGTTTACACTAACAACAAAGAAAAGAGACTGTGTCCACAGATGTGTGTTCACGTGTGCTACCTGAGGCAGTTTGTCGCTGCATTCGTGCTTGTGAAGGGGCGGCATGGCCGACTGGGCTGGCGGACAGTGCAGCCCCTCGGTCCTGCCCTTCACAGAATACTCTGGTGTCCTTCCCTCGGTGATGAGCAAGGTCAGGAACACCAGGAACTCCTCCGCATCATACTCAAAAAACTCCTCCGTTGCATCTAGAAGAGGCAGAGGGGCAGAAGGTCAGCGTGTTGTTTCACTTCACGCCTCAACAGAAAACAAGGAACCAAGTGGAAGAAAAGTAGCAGTGAAACTACTCATTTTATTCTCTTGTGCGTGACTAATGCTCGGGCAACAGAAGTGCTTTACACAGAAAACTGCACTGCCATGATCATCACACGAGAGTGTTTACATTTTTGTTCAAGTGGATGTGGCTGTTCAGCTCAGACTAGAAAAGCTTGTTTAGAGAAGGGGTGGTGAGGACGACAGCAGATGACACAAGAGGTTGCTTCAAAGGAATATATTTATATCTTCCATGTCAGCCGAATTTACATACATCATTAATTCACACTCACCGACAAAACATTTACAGATAGAAATGAACACGAGGACAACACGGGACAAAAATAATAAGCTGCTCCACCCGAGGTTTGCTATAGGGTGGGGCTGGACAGGAAAGGCAGGACGGAGTAGGGCTGAATCAACCTTTCAGTGGCGCAAATAGAAGCTGTTAAATGAACAGTGGAAAGACTACAGAGAAGGAACCATTCATGCTGGGACACTCATTCTCAAGAGCTAAATAATGTTGTTTATTGTTTATAAGGGGTAACAATGTTGTGTTTTAGGTCACCAGTAAAAGTGTAGGTGTGGCTTTGGCTTCTGCCACGACAACGTTAACAAAACCCTGCTCGGTTTGTGTTAGAATTGACGCAGGGTATTTTTAGCAGACGGTTGAAGAGCTTGTCTTGGCTCTCTAGTCCCTGTACTCCTCCAGAGAACGCTCCCAGAATCCCGCAGGAGGCAGCTGATATGCAGCAGCACAGAGAATCGCAGCTTTTCTTTCTTCACGGCTCACAAGCAAACAAATGGACATCCAAGAAAAAGCAGCCTGCTCGACAATCTCGAGCCTTCCTCCTGCCTTCATTTAATTGGAGTCAAACAAATATTGGGTCACCAAAAAGTACATTCATCAAAAGTACATATATTTTTATGTTTTGCTAATTTTTCAGGAGATCAGGTCCTCATTAGGACAGAGGTACAGGAGCTGACACACACCCCATCCTCCCCCCTCCGTCAGTGCGGGGCTGGCGAGAACAGAGCCCTCTCAGCTGGCTCTGCAGAAGTGTGAGCTGCAAGCTGTTGCTGTGTGTGTGTCTGTGTACATATTGCAGCCAGCTAGCCAGCCAGTCACGCACATTCCTCGCAGGGAACTCCTCCCACATGCCTTTGAGATGCTTCTGCACGTGGAGAGAGGCGCACTCCAACACAAAACATGACGGAGGAGGGAGAGGTGGAAGGGGGGGGCTTTAGCCAGCTGTAGGCTGAATAAGTGCAGGCTGAAAGAGATGGAAAGGGAGGCTATATTCAGGGACAATCTCCTTTTTCTTTATGGGCTCCGATTGGAAAGGTTCCAACATAAGGGAGAAAGAGACCAACTGCAAGGCAGTGAAAGATAGAAAGCGGCAGGAGAGAGGGAGTAATATACGACAAAGATCAAGATTCAAGGTCCCAGGGTTTATCGACCGAGACTTTACATCATGGTTGGCTTGAATGTAGTGGATAAACAGTCGTGGGCTGGGTTTAAGGTATAAACCCGGGTCTGTGCTGGGGAAGGACAGTGCCGTGAGGGGATCTGCGCTAAAGCTATGCTCTGTGAAGGAGGAGAGGAGAAAAAGGAGAAGAAAGCATGGATAGATAAAGCGGGGAGATAAAAGAGTGATTAATGGAGCAGAGGAAAACAGCCACTGAGAAATGGTGGGCTCCCCATGACCCCCGCTCACACACACACACAGAGCCCCAAATTATGTGTGCACAGTGGGTGTCAGATTGCTGCTTTCTAGGAAAGTCAAACCCATGAACACATACGCTCATAAACGCCCTTAAAACACACATGACAAAAACACACATGAATACAAACAAACACAGACAGAGTGATGAACAAACTCACCATCACTTAAACCAAATTTGAACATACAAATAATACACACAACCCCTTGTACACAAACGCACACACACATGTGCAGTGCAGGACAAAGGACTAATGATGAAGGCTTTGGTGAAGGGGCCCACACTGTGTACGCACACAGATGAGAGCTGTCATTCTTTAGAGCATCATGCCTGAATACAACATTCCTGTGACTGACTGACTGACTGACTGACACACACACACAGCCCCCAGTCATGTGTGCACAGTGGGTGTCAGATTGCTGCTTTCCAAGAAAACCAAACACATGAACACATACGCTCACAAACGCCCCTTGAAACACACATGACAAAAACACACACGAATACCAACAAACACAGAGTGATAAACAAACTCACCATCACTTAAACATACAAATCAAATTTGAACATACAAAACAGCTCATCATACACAAATGTACACGCATGTGCAGTGCAGGACAAAGGACTAAAGCTGGAGGCTTTGAAGGGGCCCACTCTGTGTACGCACACTGATGAGAGCTGTCATTCTTTAGAGCGTCATGCCTGAATAAATAATTCCTGTGAAACACACACACACATGCCCACCCACCACAGGAGGAAACCTTTGCAAAGAAATGACAGAAAAGAGCTTAATTTAACATGTAACTTAAAATTTAATTTTAAAATCAAGGGAGAAAAATACACGAGTCAATGTTTTAGCCTGATGCAGGAGGATTAAGTCATTGGATACACATTACATCTCTCTGTAATCCTGCCTTTGGTACAAACAGTTAATATCTACATTGTTTACCAGTCATTACAAGCAGGATTCAATACTTTCTCCTCCTCCTCCTCTTCCCACAACATCATCTTTCCTGCCCCTCCACCTCTTTAAAATGGGAAATCTGTCTCTCATCAATTCAAATTTGTACTTTGTTTACTCTTTCTCCCCTGGTCCCCTTGCATTCATTTAGAGTCGTACCATAGCAACTACTCACACAGATTGAGAAATGCAAACATATCGATCAGGAAAGCGTAATCAGGTTTTCGGTCCCAAACAAAAATACATGACACATAACAGAACAGTGAACTTTCTCTTTTTCCGTGTGCATGTGACCTCTCCTCTATCTCCTGATAATGCGTGATGTGAATTATGTAACAGGTTGGATTTAGATTCAGGCGTCTTATTATTAGACAACCTGTGACCGCTTGCCACTGAGTGCAGCTGGAGTCCCGCCTACAGATCGGCTGGTTTGGCCTGCATGTGCACGCACATGCACCTCTCAGCTGTCTCCATGTCCTCGGGCCAACAGATCAGTATAAAGTCATGTGGGCTGGAAAAAGGCCTCCAGGACAACGGTGAGGGGTCAGGCGCCTTGACAGCCAACATGGTGTTAGACACTAGTGTGATTCATCATTACCTAAGACCTGTCAGAGAGGAGGGTGGTTTGTGTGGTTGGTGAGTATGTCGTGTGTGTTGTAGCTGGGATCAATATTTTCATTTTATATGCAGTAGTGTTAGACAGAAGGAGAGAGAAAGACAAAGTGAGTGACACGCACACGTTGATATAAACTGAACCATTAATCTGTGAACTGTGGTCACACAATCACTGTGGGGCTGTCCCTCTACAGCAAAAGCTGCTCACACACGAACTTTACACCCACAGCTAATTTGAATGCTGTGTAAGTACCCATATGGCAAAGACCACTCACATCCTCCTCTGCTCAGCCATTGCTGCACTCTCTGTGTTTCATTTGTTTATGACAAAAGTTTCATTCAAATGAAGCGAGGGCCCTGACAGTCTTTCCTCATCACTGATGCATCTGTGTTGTGAACTGGACGGAAAAAAACAAATAACAGGGGCAGATAACCGAAGAAATAAAAACCTTCATGTATCAACGTCTCAGTAGGGACACCGCACTGATGAGCTCATCGAAAGCTGGGCTACCACTTATCAATGTCTGGAGTGTTACCCACTCGCAGAGAATCTGAAATAATACTGCAGGGTGGCAGCCGGGGAGGGATGAGACTTCAGAGGGAGAGAAACAGAAGGTCTAGGCAGATATTGGAAGAAACAGCTGAGTAGTCTAAAGAACAGACAGGAATCACATAAAGTATGTTAAAAAATACCAAAAAGGAAGTGAAATTCTAAGTGTATCCATCTCCAGTTAACTGCATGTCAAGTGAATTTCATGCAAATGTTTGAAACGTTGTGAATAAAGTGAATTAGGTGAAATTGGCATTAGCTGAGTTGTTGATAAAAATAAAGCTTTCTGCATGTCACCACATGCCCACAAGGAGAACATTAAATGGTAAGCTGTTGCAGTGCCTGTGATCAAAACTGACAAATTTTAACTTTGTCACTTCAAGGCTTTTCACCACTAGTGAATCGGATTGTGGTTGACAGATATTTTACACAGTATTTTAGAACGTATAAAGCCAACTTTGAATTGTTAAATGACAATACTGAACAAATACTGAACTTGGCTATGAGGCTTATCTTGGCACAACACATACTTTTCGCGATTCTGAGAAAATCTCAGGTGAAAAACGTTACATTGCAGCTATTCAGCTATTAACATGTCAATGGATCAACCAATGGCTCCTTAAGCATCTTGTTTTTCTCCTTCATGGTATGTTTTCACTAAAACCCTGCGTACAGGTTGGTGCAAATTGCTGCAATGAAGACGTGCCATAGGTTGAGTGGCGTTTCATACATCTACCACCATCAGCTGTGTATCAAGCACCACTGGAGGTTTCTACATTCTATTTCCCCTGTTAAAATGTTTCTTATTTTGTTTTTCCTTACTCTTGTTAAAGGGCTAAAGGATGTCGCACCTTGTTAAAGCCCTATGAGACAAATTGTGATTTGTGAATATGGGCTATACAAATAAAATTTGATTGATTGATTGACTTACTAGCAGAGAGTGACAAAGTCAGCATAGGGAAGAGATTGTGGTGAAAGCATGGGTCAAATGCATGTCTTTTACCCTGAAGACCAGGGAGTCTTCGGGGTAAAGACTAATACTGACTTAAGGCTTAGTTGACTTATTATTTGTAGTTACAGATCATGATTTGGGTTAAAACAGATACTTTCACAATGTCTAAATTGAGACATTTGTCATTTACCCCAGGAGAAAACAGCATTGTTGGTTAGACACCTGGGTGCAAATAGATTCGCATTTTTAAAAAACAAGCTACAAATCAAGTGAGTAAACAGAGAAGACAGGAAGACACAGAGAGGTAGATATAGAAGAATGAAGACAACGAGTTTACAGAGACATATCGAATATGCAAGGAAATTTGAATTCCACTGATCTGTTGTATAAAATGACTAATGTGTTAACTCTAATACAGCATTCAAATGAACTGAGATTATGAAAAAAGATAAACATTTTAAAGAATGCTATAAAGCTTATGTGACTGCTTTGTTCCAGTTTTAAAGCCCAGGCTGGTTATGAAACTAAATGAATAAATCCACCGTCCACAGCTCCTTGTTGAGGTTCTCCTGAGCACGACACTAAAGCCCAGACTGCTCCTGTGGGGGCAAGTCAATTTTCTCCAGACAAATAAAAAATAAATAAAAGAACAAAGGTCAGTGTAACTGCACCAATTTCTTAAAGAACATCAACACTGCAAGGACACAAGAGAATATTTCAGATTTCTGAGACTTGAAATGCTCTTTCAGGTCTCAAGTTAATATGATTTAATTTCTCTCAGACCTGCAGACTCTAGATAACCAGCCTGCTGGGAGCGCCAGTGTGTTAACGGCATTTCCAGGCAGCCTCTGTGCAGTAGTGGCAGCAGTCTGCTGAGCTCGCTGAGGTGTGCCAGCTTAACACATAATGATATCAAGCTCCTTCTGAATGGAACAAAAACAGTGAAGGTTCAATGTTCCCCGCTGGAAATTCCTCATTCTGATCACGTACTGCGCTGGATGACGTTGATGGGAAACAACTCAAAGTAAAAGCTTCTGTCTGCACTAACACCTTTTGTCACTACTCTGAGTGAGACTGTTAAATGCATGGAATTATAGTTACAAAGAAGGCTGGTGACGATGTTGTGATGACATGACCTTGAATCATGTGTGGACATGAAAATGTGGATGGGCCAAAGAATAAATATAGTTCCAATACACATTTGGGCCATGTGACAACCCTATTATCATTTAATTCATACCTCCATGCAAGAGCATTATCATTCCTCCATGCAGTTGGGGCACATATGCATTACCAGGGATCAGTGTAATACAGTATTTCTTTAAGACTGCATCACACCATTTTAACTGTGAAAATAGGTAGGGAGGTAGGTAGGGAGATGAAATGAAACAAATCTAAATTTAACACCACTTCTATTGTGCTCGTCCTGAAAAGAAGGTCACATTAGACAAAAACAACGAAGCTACATAAGCAAACGTCACCACAGAATGCGATTAAAGCAATGCTGGTGCAGCATATAAGATAGTGCTTCTTGTCCATTTGTCCAACATTAAATAACTATTAGAGACAATATTTTTATTATACAGACAAAACTGCACACTCAGTTCTGTGAGGTTAATGGATTGTCATTTATCAAGAACTGTACATATGTACATGCACGTAGTTGCATTTCTATAATATATACAGAGGCAGAATGGGAGATTATTACACTGACAGTTCTTCCATGTTGAATCTCCTCCTCACTGCAGCCCCCAGTGAGATAAATATAGAAACAAGTTGGTAGCTCTCAGGTTCTGTTGTTCTCTCTCGCTCTCTGATTTCAAAGTGTTAATTCCCATAATCTAGTGTTTGATGACTTGGTGATGGTGTCAGCCTGCAGCAACTGCAGTGACTGTCTGAAATTATACCCGATAGAATAATTGAAATAACTGCAAAATTATGAGACAAGTTCCAGCAGACAAAACGTAAAATCGTTTAAATTCCTATTCCATTTATTTCTACACACCGAAGCTAGAAGGCTAAGCTAACCTTTCCTAAGGTATAGCACCGACACAGATTATTGGAAATCTACAAAGGGGATCCCCTAATCACTGGGAGGGCTTTTGAAGGTTGCCAGATGTCCACTATGTGGCTATACCAACCAAGACAATGACAGATGAAAGGCACTGATAACAATGCAGGTGGCAGATTTGAAGGGGCCGCAGCTCAAGGAACTGAATTTATTTTCTGTTCCATGGGCAGTTCTCCAGTCTGACCAACTAGATCAGCTGGGCAGCAAGAAAGTATAAACTGCAGTTTTCCATAAGCGCTGGCCATCTGCTGAACATGAAAACACTTTCTTACCATTGAATGTCATCTCAAAGCTATAACCTTTAACCGGATTAAAGACTTTTGTCATCAGACATGAGGAATCAGTGGAGACCTCAGCGGATAATTCGGCTCCCAGTAAAAAACAATAATGAACAACAACACTGAAGAAATCGATTGCCACAATGTCATCAGCTATTCAGGACCTATGCAACGTTCGCAATGTTGCTGAAAGGAAGTTAGTTACCAAAAATGTATTATACCTTAAATAAAATCTAATTATATTTCTAAATATTGTTCAGATTTCCTGTACAAAATATAAAGTTCTCAAGTGACATCCATAAAGAAATGAGTCCAAGTAAATCTGGACATTGCTCATTGTGGTTGTCTCACAGAGCCAGTGTACCACCATCCACATTGTGTTTTTGAATCATCACACACTAAATTGGAATCAGATATCTTATGGCTTATGCTTGCTTTTGTTCCTCATAATGGTGCTTAAAAGGCAGAAAAAAATCCATCTGTCACAATTTGTGACAAATAGACCACAGAGACATCTTGTGGTATCCATTGTGTTGTTGGACCATATTCAACTTCCTTTGTAGACAACATGCAAATGGTAAAATGCCGATATATTTGGACAAATACATTATGTTAAAATACAGCAGATACATTTGGAGTTTGGTTACATTAAATAGTTAAAGATATCCTAGATTCTTTCAAAATAAAAATCAAAGTTTCTGTGACCATCTGAAGAAAATGCATCCACTCCTGTACACTGTACCAACATGTAACAATCATCACAAAGCTGACTGACAAACCCTGAAATAGTAAACTATTAATACTGCAGAGATTCTGATATAATAAAAACAAACAAGTTGTCTAAAACATCCACTTATACAACACAACAGCGCGTGTGTTTAATTCTCTTAACTTGGCTAACAAAATTTCCTCTTAAAACACAAATCTGCAATCCGATTTAACACATAATTACCTAAACTTTGTAGCAGGGTTCCTTTTTAAAGCCTCAATGTGAAACACGGTGCTACCTTGTGGAAAAAAAGTATGTATGCCTAAAGTCATTTCTCTCCTGGCTGACTGACCTGGGACCAGTGGACAATAGTAAATTACATGACAACTATTGCTAAGGCATCATAGACATAGTGTTAAACATTCCCATCAGAGTGATTGAGCAGTGTCGGTCTGTGTGTAGTAATGGGATGAACCAATATGAGTCTTTGTGACAATGAGCTACAGTTTGACATCCAAGGGTTTATAGACAATTAATGTTCCTGTTCTATGTCTATGTTTATGTACACTGTGTAGATACAGCCTCTGATTCCTTTGTGTTAGAGCATGTGTGTTGTCCTGAGTGTGTCTGAATGTCTCGTCACACAACAAAGACACAGAGTGCTGCTACTAAGCTTTGTTAGAGATAACAGGATCAGTTGTGTTTCCAGTGTTTTATAACATGAATCACATGTCACTGCCAGCTCACCTTTCCTGTTTTTGTCGGCCTTGTGTATTACAAGGAAGTTGAGGCAGGGTCTGCCAAGTAACTGCCCTGGTTGTGCCAAATTACCATAAGTAACGGTAAAGATCACTGATGAGAAAAAGCTGATCCAGGTTCAATTATATGTGCTTAAGTAAAAACAAATCACATTTGTTTTAAACTACTGTTAACAGACTGGGCAAAGTCAACTATTAAGTTGACTATGGGCATTCACACTCATGTGTGGGTTTAGTTTGTTTGTCTGAGATTGTCTTTCTCAAAACTTTTACCTTAACTGAGAAGTGGGTTATAATGAATGGGCTTGGGATCTATGACATGTGTGAGTATGTCCCTCTTCCTCCAACTCTACAACACAAAGGGGCAGATTCTCAGCACACATAGCAACAGGCCCTGATTGGCTGAGGAGTGTTAATACAGTTCCAGCTGAGGAGAACCCTTCTTCTGTTTTGTGATCTCAGCTGCCATTACTCTCCCACAGCCAGACAACAAACACACACACGCACAAATACACACACAGCATCGGCCCAGACTGACAAACCACTTTGCCCTCTCTTTCACACCCATTATTGTGAGCCTTAAACAGAGCTATTGTTTAGAAGCTGAGCTACTTGCATACTTGTGAAGTCACATGTTAAACAAGCTCTAACCCAGTGGAAAAAAACCTTCATCGTGAGGCATAAGAGCTTAGTTCATAAAACTCATCTCAGCTGATGTGGGAACAGTAAGGCTCATGATGCATCATGTCTACTAATTAAAACGTGCCTCACCTAGTCATCATGTCTGTCTCCCTATTCCATACATCTTGCTTGGAATTGAAGTTGTGCCAGATCCCTGTGACTCCTGCCAATGTTAATAAAGCACATAAAAAAAGCTGTTCTCGTTCGGCTGGATCTAGGATTAAAATAAGAGTGTCTGCCTTTGCTGATCTTCTTGTTCTTGTGTAAAATGTAGCATTAGTAACTCATCCGGTTTAAATCCACACTCTCCGCAGTGAACTTTTGTTGAGTTCATGTACACAAATCCCCCTAAAATCACTTGTGCTGTTCATTCTTTCGTACAGTATTAGGTCAGAGTGAATGATGAAAGCTCCGGTAACAACGGTAGCCTATCATGGTTAGGTAACCGGGGATGGAGTGCCAGGAGTCTGTGGGATTTCATTGTATACTCTCACTGTGCCATGAGATTTCAGTGATTAGCTCACCTTAAATTAACCAGAAATCTGCATTCTCTCTGCCAGGTGTAAATTCAAATCCAAAAACTGCTGCGACATTGTAGGTGAGGCATGAGGTTTCACGCTCCCTTCATCTTCAACAGCCATAGCAACATAAGTCCTTGAGAACAGCACTTAAACCCCCATTATTTAGATGAGTTGCTCAGTGGCTGTAAGTAGAAGGCTGGTTCCACTGGGCAGCTTTCAGATATTAATACAAAGGGCTGAGTAAATGTCAAGCCTAGTGCAGAAGATAAAATATTATGCCCTGTAAAGTAAGAAGAAAGGGCACACATGTAGGGGACTGAAGTGCATATTATGTGCTTGTGACATTTACTTTGTTCATAACAATTTTTCACAAGTATCTCCTGATCTCCCTCTCATCTTTCCTGAAGTGCCAGAAAAAATGTCTTGGGACACAATAACCTGGGGTTTACCGTGCCTCCCATCCACAATGCCTTGTTTGACCTTACTTTCACATATTGTAGAGGGGGCCCCTTTAAGCCCCTGTTATTCAGGCAAGAGTGGTCCTTTACAAAGTCATTGTCTGACTAACACCTGTTACGTAACGTGGCAGCAGAGTGGATACAGGTTGGCAAGGTGGGAATTAGGCCCTGTTCAGACCTGGTATTAACATCTGTGATGAGTGAGCCGATCACAAGTGGACAGTGTTAAGTTCGTCTGTTAACATCTGGTATTAGAAACAGTCTCCATGTGTATCTCCTGTGACCACTTGTGACCAGATCTCACTTCCCTGCTCTATATGCAACAATTATGTTGTTTTTAGCCATGCTGATGATATAGATTGGTCCGTTGTCAGTGCATTTGAGTGTGTGTGTCAGTGTGAGGATAGAAGAGGCAAGCAGAGGCTGAGCAAATCAATGAGCTGTGTGCAGTTCTACTTAAAGTTTTACTCATTTAAAAAAAGGAAAACAAAACAGAAAATCAATATGATGCAATTAAAGTTAATATTGTGGTGGTGGCCACGAATACTAAATTAATGAATGGGAAACACTGAGAAGTGCAAAAACATTTTGGAATCATTGTGAAACTGCAGCGGTTCAGGGGACATCAGCTGAGTAGGCGCTCCTTCACTGTGACCCAGGATGGCCTTAATATAGGTCACGAAGATATGGTCTCTGTATTGTTTGAAAGTGCTAAAGTTGAAATATTTGTTCGCCCATATCTCCCTTAATTTCATTTGACAAAATTAGCATGCCAAATTCCATGAAGATCTGTTGTGGTGCGACCCAAACATTTGATGACTTGACACTGACTGACCCATTTGCATTCACACAGTTGAAAGAAAGTGGTCCCATTAGAATCGGAATAAGAAATACCTTATTGATGGGTAACATGCATCCCAGACCACCTCTGAATGTGGTCTGAGCGATCAGTTCTCAAATGTGTCCTCAATGCATCTTGGTTGCATTCACATGTGTACTTGTGTCAGCTGTTCATTTGTAATCGGATCACTGACACCAGGTCTGAATAGGGCCTTAGGTTTCCACAGTAAAGCCAACAATCATGCAGTCCCACTTCATCTAGCTTCACCATTACACTTGAGATACAAGCTTCTAAACACACATCCAAATATCAGCTTCAATAGAACGAGGGCAAAAGTAAAATCAAGATTTCTTTATGGGAATGAAAATGTTAAACATGATAATTTGGTGCTCCAAAATACTTTGTAAAAACCTGTACATGTCATCTCCTTAACAAATCCCTGTCTCCTTCACTGGCAGTATCTGTCACTAAATCATTCCTATAGCAGTTTAAATTTCAGCAAGCGGACTACTAGAGGGTACAGGACACTAGGGCAGTAGGACAAACCAGCCTCATACTGTAACCAGAGCCACCCAGTCCAACATTAACACACAGGCCTGTGACCTCTCCTGTGCTGCCGATGCCAATGTCAAGAAAGGAGAGTCTGAACTCAGTAATCTGAGCCGCGTCGATCTTAAAGGGCCAAGTGAAAACTGTGTCAGTTGTGGCACAGGCAGATCCAGGTGGTTGGTGACTGGAATAAACCACTCAGGACAAGGAAGCAGAAGGCCATAGTCTTGACATGGCTGAAACCCCCCCAGCTATTCTTGTTAAAGCTGCACTGCCACAAACGTTCAACAAACATCTCCAACTTCTCTGCTTTTCACTGTTATATATTTTAAACCTTGTTTTGTCGGGACTCACTTGACCTCAGATTCAATATTAACCAAATAATCCACCCTCTAAAAACCTTTAAAAAAAAAAAGGAACAGTAACCCAGTTAACCAGAACAGACTGACTGTCAGCTGCTTTGGTGTGAGGATGAAGCAACACTAAGGGTGACAGTGGAATCGCTCACTCTTGATTGAGGCCGGCTGTTGGCCTGAAAGAGACAAGATGAGAAAATGGAAAAAACAAAGAGGATAGTGGTGATGACTCTCAAATTAACTTTACCTCATCCTGTTGTGAATAAACAATGTGCTTAACACCTCCACAACAAGCCCCTGAGGTGCTCTGTTAACAGATACTGGTAGTGTGTGCCTTTGTGTACTGTGTAGCCATGATTCAATTACTCTAACAGAATAGGTCACATTGGAGACAGATCAATTATCCTCCAAGAATCTACACTGGATTTCTCCAAATTAATTTTGATTAGTGATAACTCACTGAGGGAATCCACAGAGTCATGGACACATTTTTTCATTTTAAATGGCGTTTTGATCCTGGACCAGAATAGCACACTGTCAGCACGGGGACACAGGAACAGACGAGAGGTGTCCGGTACATGAACCAGATTAAAGTGCTACTTACGTAACGCTCTTTGCAACCAAATACGTGTGGTGTCTGGTGGCAGACCTTTAAACCGGACACGGATTCCACCCTCGTCAGAGTCAATGTACATGACAGTCAATATTAACATGACACAAATGGAATAAATCAGGGGCATCTGACAAAATCCAAGATTTTTATTTCCTAATTTTAAAAAGGGAACTGCTGTAATAGCACTGACGAGGGTTTGTAATTATATCTTCATATTATGTCTGCATAAACAGAATTTTTTTATACTCATTTACAACAACTTTCTGGGAAATCTCATTAAACTGTATCAAATCTTTTAAAAGATTTTAAAAAGGAAAATAATTTTGAACTCAAAATCCACACCAAAATGGAGGCATACCTATTTTTTAAGATAGATGACTGAAAACACTAGAGGTGTTCCAATACAGCATTGGAATGCCTCCGATGCTGCCAAAAATGCCAGGTCGGGCATCGGCAAGTATGCAAATATATCCATGTACCAATTACATGTCTTTAAAGTGTATTAGTTTCACCTGGATAAAACTGCAATTTTCTTTTCCAGGAAGAGTTTACTTCTCTCACTAAACAAGAGAAAGTGGGGAACAAAGAGAACAAGTTTTAAAGCTGTTTAGTTGTTAATGTTTGTTGAGATTGTTCATATGTGAAATGAATTTCAGAAAAAAGAAGAAAAGGGGAAACTCAAACCACATCTTTTTTTCCCCTTCTAAAATGAAGCACTTTATTTGAAGATGCCTTTTTCAAAAGCTCTTTGTTTAGTTTTTATTTTACTTATAACGAGAAAAGAGCATTTCTTTTATTATTAGAGTACCCTCCAGGTCAATGTGAAAATTAATAATAAACATTGTTGAAATGCAACGCATGTTCGACATTATGTTTTCGGACCTTTATTCAAATTATTATGTGGGAGATGAATGCCAACGGGAACATATTAACACAATGTATTTATTGGGTAATCAATAAACTGATAAATATGTCAGGCCTTACAATTAACCATTTCATTCTGGTGTTTTAGACAGTAAGTCCACCAAGCTCTATTTCTGTCAATATGCTTTTTGTCTGGATGAGCAGCAGAGACTGGTGGTGGGGGTGTTAAGTGCTGAGGTGTTACAGTAGCTGAAGTCTATGTGATGTGACTCAGACGAGAGGAGGAGAGAAAAAAAAGAGTGGAGGAGAAAAAAGGGATAGGGAAAAGCAGACCAGCAGAGTGAGAGTGGGAAAAGTTGATTCACTACAAGGTCAGAGAGAGACAAAATTGCCTGTACATGGTTTTCCCCCGCTTACAGAGCATGCAGAATTACAATAATCAAACATCCCTTGACACAGTCCTTTCTAAACACTGCTGAGATTAACACAAAGCTGTCATTTTGGGTTTGTCTGTTCCAAAAATAACAGTCATGGTGGAAGGATGACAAAGAAGTACTCAAAACATTCGTGCCAGGCGTTAGCGCTCGTGTTTTTGGTTATTGTGTGGTTTCTGAGTAAGGCCTGTGGGTTGCACCGAACTTGCAGCTCAGCACAGATCTAGTTATGTCACATCAATGATTAATAATAAAGTGAAAGGATGGGCGCACTATAAAGGTCACTAGGAATTAATTGGTCATGGAGATAAAATTGCTGTATTTAAGTTATTCAGCCACTTTGATGATATAAAAGCATGTTTATATACTAACCCTGCTCAGTGTCTTGGACACTTGGATGATACCACAGGAGCAGTATGGAGGTGTTTTATGTTTTTTTTTACGTATGAAGAAGTGGTCACCATTTACTTAAATTGCATTGGATTTGGCTGAATGCTGTTTACTGCTGAAACTCCAAAAGTGTTTTGTGGACTCGAACACTTCAACAACCCCTCCATCTGCATAGTGGCGAGTAGCTAATGAGTTCATTTTCATTTTTCAGTTAACTATCCCTTTAAGCATTAATATAAAAGTTTATATAAAAAGGTGGCCGCTGATTTATTTAAAAAAAGAAAAAACATGGCACAGTTAAAAACTTTCAAGACCCTTATTTTTGCCAGATCATCAAGGCACCTTATGGGCGTCTTAAAGAAGAAAGGCAAAAGTACAACAGAAGACAAACTTAATACACAAGACACACAAACTGTTACACACAGGAAAAGGAGACGTAGTTATAATCCACACCACAACACCACCCCCATCAAGAAAAACCACCAGATCCAGATGGCTCTTCCTGTTCCTGCAGAGCTGGCTGCTGGTTGGCTGTGTGGAGCCACAGGGGCGGGAGGATGTGACGAACACACGAGCGATGACATCACTGGCTCAGTGGCACCCTGGCAGCAGAAATACGACCCAGGCTGGTTCAGCCAGTCCAGCACTAAGTCTGGCCGGTGTATTTCTGTGTGTCTGTACAGCTTGTTAACACGAGTAGTCGTACTAAATATGTACACTCCGTTTTATGTCCTTGTGTGTGGACACAGGTCACGATGGCCTAAGTGACCCAAAGCATTAAACCTGCATCTCTCACACACACACACACACACACACACACACACACACACACACACACACACACACACACACACACACACACACACACACACACACACACACACACACACACACACACACACACACACACACACACAGATGAAGAGCTCATGTGTGAAATGTTCCAGCATTTTGTAAGAGTATTAGCGGACTGGGAGCACTGGGCGCCCAATCCCATGCAGACGCAAGACAAAGCTAGGCTACTTACAGTCCAACCTGTCACAACAGCATTGATTTAGGCTGATTAAACCAGGGGCCAGGATAGTAACTCACAGCTGAATGCCTACCTGCTATTGGTATTCATTACAAAAGGCAGCTCTGAATCTCGCTGTAAAATGTCCAATATCTAAGTTGAATGGCGCTGGGTCAGCAAATGTATGTAAGAAAAACTAATTATTAGGCCTCTAAATAAATGTAAATTCACTGGGCATGAATACAAACTGTACATTTACAATTCTGATACAAATAATAACATGACATGTGAGTAAAGACAGTAGACAGTACTTCCAAACAGCACAAGTCAGAGACTCTGTAACAAAATATGTCAATAAAAAACCCCACAAACAACACAGATGGATTCCAACTGTGTGAGGGGAGTAAAACACAAGAGAGCACCTGTTGTGGCGACCTTCTGCTGCAGCATGGGGTAAATCACTGCCAAGGAGGAGGCAGAGAACAACACAGGGCTGGACAGGTGTTGTGCGGGGACAACAGTGTGTGTCGCTCTGCGTTATCTGGGTCTCTCGTCAGTGAGAGTGTACACTCTGATCCGCTGGCATGTGTCTGGAACTTCTCAGGGCAGCTGTAATCTGACTGAGCGCACGGCAGAAGGCAAGCGGTGGAGTAAGTTGTGTGTGTGTATTCAACTCCTCCCCCGAGGACTAATGGCTCCGGACAGGAAGTGCTGCCATACGAACAGACCAAATAACATGACAGAGAGCTAGAGCACAGTGCTGAGGCTTGCCAGCTGACTGAGTCTTTCCAACATGACGAGCTCTGAGATCACCTCTGTGTGTATTGTTTAAACTCTTGCCTGTAAGCAGAAGAAAATGAGTGTTGCGCTTGAGGGCATTAAGTAGGAAACACTAAGTCACCACTCTTTGATCTCTGCTCACACATTTTATCGTATGACCTCATATGATCATCTAATGTCAAGTCTTATTTATTCACTGATCTGTTTGTGATGAGGACCAGAGTTAAGTAAAACACAGCTATCTTTATGGTGTAAACAATTCCAGTCTGGTTTTGAACAAAACTTTTTTGCTTCTACGTGCAGAGACTGTAACAAATTGATGTCTTCAAGGACGCAAATAAAACTGAACTCAACCACACTATGGTTTAAATGGTTAGACTGGCGATACAATGAGACATTTTCTGTGCCAGTGGAATAAACAGGTCCCATGTTTTCTATAGCTACTCTTTATGGGACCTGTAAAAGCTGTCAGTTGATCCACATGGTGCAACGGTACAGCGCTTATTAAGGCCAACAGCAATCTGTTGCATACTCTCTGCCACACTCACTCTCTCCTCACACCCGCATGCACATACCCTGCGCAAACACACAATCCTGACTCATGCACAACTCATCTCACAGAAAGGGGGTCAGATGACTCTGGTTAGGTTCCTGAGCATAACACAAGTGATCCTCTTTTACCTTGATGACAAAAGCGCGGTTCACACAAAATGACAAAGAGATGCTGCACGAACCTCAAGGAAAAATCTGCTTTTTTTTCTGGATACCAATTCTATTAGCTGATAAGAGGCATCCCAGCTGACAACAGCTTTATTATTTGTTTTTAAATGCATGTATCTATCATTGTATCAGACCAATATGGATCATTCTTCAAAGTGGAAGGAATCAAGGCTGTAAGCAAGATTTCACCTCTTGGTAATTGGTGTTGAGAAGACTTTCCGACAAACACAAGTTATTTTTCCTTTTTGTGTTTTTACAGCAGTGACTAATGGCACTTTCACACCTGCCTTGTCTGGACCTTCCTGACCTACTGACTTTCAGCTTAGTCCTAACCAAAATAACAGGTGTGAATTGTGCCTTGGAACATGGTCTGTAACAATGGGCCAACATTTTTATAAACAAAAAGAGGTGATATCTGTCCACATCAAACTGAACCATTGTTTAAATATTTTGGATAGTTCGGACCAATTGCAGGAAGTTGAGACAGCATTAAACAAAATACGAAAAAAAAGAAGCAGCTCTCATGATGGCTTGTAGTCTTTACGTTTGATGATATGATACTTGAATGAGGAGGACGTTCATTCTGTTGGTAGTAATTCAGAAAGAGTACCAGTTCATACAATAGCCTATTGACAACATGCTGATGTCAGAAGCACGCCTGTTTATAAACCAATCAATGTCTAGGTAGGTAGACACAGCCCACAAAAAGGATGATGACAGGACGTACATATGTCATACAAAAGTCTTTAGTGGTCTTCCTAAAATGAAATGTGAAACCAAAACACATCTGGTTAAAATGTAAACAAAGTAACAAAGAAAGGATCCTTGTTTCAGGCCTGGATGCAGACTTTCAAGAAAATTCCCTCAGAAACAACACTTAACAAGGATTGGGACACATCATTCATATGTGTGATCTGTTGACAAAGTTCAATATCAGAAGAGACACTGATCCAAAATGTTGGATTTCAGCATCAGGAGTTCCCAGTGTTCCCAACAAGGTGGAGCAATGGCCAAGGTATGGCAGGCTACAGCCTAATTCCATCACCTCATCAACCAAAAGATCTGTGGCTTGACTTTTAGCACCCACCTGATCAGGAGGTTGCAGCCGGTGAGATTTGTGTAAGATGGACATGTCTGGACTTGTTCAGCTCACCCTCTCAAACACAACACAGCTAGGCTCTCCTAGGAACGCTCAGCCCAGCATCAGAGCAGTGAAACTGACCCATGTGTCAACCGTGGTATGGTCCAGGCTACAAAGTAAACAACTCCTCTCAGTGCTGCAGCCTCATTCTCTGAGAACAGGGAGAGGAGAGCAAGGTATCTGGCATATACGCAATCTGGTAGCACCATCACAGGAATGGTACAGTATGTTCCCGGATAACAATAACACCACGGCATCTGCCAGTCAAACAGGGAGCTACTGCTGTGTTGCAGCTTTAGCTAGTACAAGCATCCATAATTAGAACATGACAGTGAGCTCGCCAACCTGACATGGTGACAATCCATGAAGGGCATAGAGCAGATAAACTGTAGCAATGTGCCTCGGGTCCACAGTGCTTCAGCTTCTGGCTCATACAAGGCAGGAGAACATACAAACGGTATTTTGTAAATAAATAAAATAATACAATCCTGCAATTTGAAAGTCTGCACCCCAGCACATAACACCAGTGTTGCTGCAGAGCATTATTAGGCTAACATTGTACAGTGTCTGTCAGTGTGCCCTTTTAGTCAAATCACAGATGACTGGAGTGAGTGTTTCTATATAAAAGGATCCTAACTACAAGGCAAGGAGAGGGTTAAAAGTCTAGGCCCATATAGGGCATATGTTTACTTTGTGTTGTGGAGTCCCATTACCAGCATGTTGTGTTCTAAAGAAGATCTCGCTCTGACCACTCAGAAGCCTGACTGCAGTTTCATAACCTACAAACAAACAAACTAGATCACTGATTGACTGTGGCTAATCTCATCATGACTGAGAACAGCGGCCCTTCACCACCTCCACATTTGGCTCTATTGTGTTGTCGAATCAAGTCCCCGTTGACCCCAGACCACAAACAACCAGGCACAACCAATCATTAAGTTTATACGATAAAGGAGCTTATACAAAATCAACGTCAGGACTGCCCTGTCAGGGCGGAGATTAAGGTATCGAGATAGCCTTAATGAATTAATGCAATAGTAGAATTAGCATAATCACGTTGAGACAAACAAGGGTGTCCCCTCTGTCCCCGTTTCACCCCTAGCTGCAGATACAGTGACATGTAAACAGGTTGC
Source organism: Hippoglossus hippoglossus (assembly GCF_009819705.1). NCBI lineage: Eukaryota > Metazoa > Chordata > Actinopteri > Pleuronectiformes > Pleuronectidae > Hippoglossus > Hippoglossus hippoglossus. Next base: position 20,675,129 of record NC_047153.1, read on the forward strand.
AGAGCATACGGCAGGAGCCTTACTTCCACAACGGGCTGGGTGTCAGGAACATTTTGCAGCAGCCCTGTCATAACAAGAGCGACTGGAAAACGGAACAGTGTTTGGCATGAGGAGGATCTTGCAGGTTAGGAGAGAAAGCAGCTGACATTGGTGGTTACATCCCAGACTAGAGCAGAAAATGTGTGTTGTGCATGCACGTCCTCATTTACCCGGGTCAGGCTCTGTTAATTCACATAACCAGTGACCAGGCTGACCAGCTGTTACATAATTCCCCTGGCCTGATTCTGCTCTCAGAAACATGGGTACAGATCAGTCAAGCAAAGCTGGAAATGCAGCTTGTGCCATACACACACACACACTCACCATCCATTCCCCTTCACAGATGAATGTATATATAATAAATATATAAATGTGGGATTCTACGTACCTCTCTCGGTCTTCATGTTGTCCAGTGTCATCAGTCCTGCAGGGTCTCCTCAGGTTTTCTATGACACAGCTTTGACAGCAACACAGCGGTGCCTGGACCCCCGAACACCCCCCCACCCCTCCTCCTCTGTGACCGTGTAGTGGCTAAGCAATAATATCAGCTGTGAAGCCTGCGTGCTGGTGCCAGCGGCCCCCTATCCAACAACAAAGCATTGCTTTGTTAGCATGCTACTGTACGCTCCCATCGACTCGCACTGTATTGTCCAACTGACTAACAAACAGACAGCTGGTCCCAGGCACAGCCACGGTCAGGTACCGGGGTGGACAGTCGGCTTCCTGGAGCTAGTCACCAATCCGACTAGTAGTAATGTGATTAGCGAGCTGGCTACTCTCAGTGTCAGACCACAGCACCTACACCACAGTTAACGTCGCGATGCATTTCTGTGTCTCCTCTCCGGCCAACAACACTCTCCGGCTGCCTGCTAATTCTGGTAGCGCGGTAGCAACAACTCAACCAACTAACCGTGTCGTCGCCGAGCGGTTAACGCGTCTGCGGGTGACGACGACCTCGGCAAACATCCCCCAACCCCCGTGGAGTTGCGCAGGCAGACAGGCAGGCAGGTAGGTAGCCACAGCCGCAGCCAGACACACACCGACGCACGGTCTCGGGATTTTCTGCTACGACTTGACGTCTTGTATCATTCTCCTCACGTTAACCGACGATATCAGGCGGTTGCTCTCCGTGTCCAACCCGCACACGGCGCCCCAGCGGTCGCCATCTACTCAAACCCCCGAGACGCCACCTGTGCTGACTTCCTTTGTGGTCTTCATTAAAACTTTTTCAAACAAACAAGCCCGAGTCAACGCCTCCGACCCACGGCTGCGACGTTCTCCGCGAGTGCTGGCCCACAAAAAGTTCGCGAGCCGCTGACAGGCTAGCCGAGCGCTAACGACAAACAGGACCGAGTGGTTCGGGGGCATATCAGGGGACGAAATGCGGATGAGACGCAGCAGCGGGTGCTCCTGGCCGCGATGCTGCTCACGGTCTGCCTCCCTGCTCTCTTCCCTCCCCGCTGCTTGTCAAAACAGATCAGTGCAGCTCCAGTCACGTGTCCCAACAACAGTCGCGCTCGTCACTTCCCTCTCTGCCAGCCTCGCATGAACTCGCAGCCATAGCAACCGCCAACTCACAAGCGGTACCGGGGAAAAGTTCCGATCGGATCGTGGTCAGATGACAACACAGGTGTTAGGATCCAAACGTCTCCTTCCTCCCGAAGCGGCTCCCGCTGTCCTCCGTCCCGGTGCCTGGCGGCGGAGCTGCGGGTCCCGAGCTGCGAACCGGGACAAACAAAAGAGACGAGCGACCCTCATTGGTCAGTGGAGTTCGGTGCAAGCTCACGTGCGAACGTGAGCATTCGTTCTTTTCCGCGGTGAACATTTTGTTCTGGCCCGTTTGAAGCCAAAGCTCGTGCGTGTGCGTGTGCGCGTGTCAGCGCTGCTCTACTTTACAGCACAAAGCCCCGAGTGGCCCCGAGATTTATGAAGCCACACTTAACTTTCTGGCCAATGCACCAAGTACTGACTATGGCTTTATTTAATTTTTTATTTAGATAAACTTTTTGCTCATCTTATTTAGAGAATACCAACTACTTTTCCCCCCCGTATTAAACAAAAGGCAGCTTCAGTAATTCAGCATGTCGTTCATACTGTGCTTATTGAGTATTGTAAGAGAAAAAGAAGCTGTGGGCTATATGTAAAAAAAACAATCCTATGGTTCAATGGTTTATTAATTAAAACTTGTCATGGCAGGAAAATACAACAGCATAGACAATTTTCTGCAGTGAAACCTGAACTGTTCAAAGCTAGGGCTCCTCATGATTAACACCAAACGTTTAATCAAAAACAAAAACCTGATCAACAACAACCTAAACAAGAACAACAACAAAATAATAATAATAATGATGAAGATAAAGAATAAAGAGTAAGGAATTCATAAACCAACCCAAGGCGATGCTGCACAAACTGTAAGATGTGGTAAAACATTAAATTATGAACACAAATCCTAAATATCCATGAACCTTCACACACACCGTTGGCCAATCATTGAAGATTTCCATTCAACATTACAAATAAATGCTGCAGAAATGACATAGCGCAGCTATATATCTAATAGTGTTTCTGCTCACATGCTCTCATAACTGCAGGTGGCGGTCCATTGTCATTTTGGTACAAATAAAAAGGGACAGAGGGAGCACTCTTTGTTTTAATCTCTTCTCTGCTGAAACCTCTTGGAACAAAGGCAAAGGCCAAAATGAGGACACGAGAATCTGCTTCACAAATCTGTCCGACAGCTGCACTTTGTGCGTTACTATTGTTCGCTGCACACAGATAGATTATTCACAGTGTGCTTGAGTTTGATTTAAAATCATTATCACTATTATTGTTGTGTTTTGAATTGCCGACGTAAAAAAACTCAAATGTAGAATAACATTCTTGACATTATTTAGTTATTGAAGACTATTTATATAGTCCATATTCAAAACCCTATTGAATTGTAAATCCGGTTATCCTTTGCCTCTTATACCAGAAACAAGTGACAGAGAATCTAGAGTCATAAAGTCCATCAGAATACAAACATCTACCAGGCGATTGTGGGCCTTTGTTTGGCAAGAGAGCAAAGTTTACAAAGTTAATCTCAAAACCAACAGCTGTTTAATGCTGTGATTCAAATACTCTGTGATAAGATAGATGAAGCCTCATCAGCCAGTCTGAGGACCTGCACATCACAAAACCAGCTTATAGCAAACCACATAATAAAGGCTTTATTTTGAAAGCAGCAGTGTACAGGGTACTGCAGTTTTAACCGGTTGTGTAGATATTTTATATATATATAAATGTTCAATAAAAAGTTCATAAATATGTGCAAAATGTTCTCTGCCACTCTTGCTAATAATGTGCAAATATCACTCCTGCAGTGTAAACTGCTGTTATTAATGTGTATAGTTGTAAAGTTCAAATAAAGAATCCTCTCTGCTTCAGTTCTGTCTCCTACAACAATGTAGAGTCATTAAATACATTTAGATGGTCTTAGTCTGCACTATAATTGACATTCACAAATTATTAGCTTAAAATACATTATTTAACTACTTTTAGAACCTCAATATATCTCTCACATTTAAATAAACAAAAGGATTTATAATTATCATAGTAAAAAAAAACAATAGCCTACATTTGAATTTCCTCTCCACTTTCAATAAAATGTGTTTGCTCCTCTGCCGGCCAATTGGACGGAAAGACTGAGTTCTCAGCCTCTCAGCCTATTGCACAACACTCCACTGGAAAGCCCAGGATATCCTCTTTACAATACAGCAGGGATTGATTAAGCTGCTCAAAAGAGTAAAAGGAGATGCATGGGAAATAAATGTCCACTAAAGAGGATTCCTGATGGCATCATTACTATATTACGTCATTTTCTGACTTCATCGTGATGTCAGGAAGGCGTCAATCCAACCATATGATCCCGAATATTTTTTCCATCTATATGAACTGTAGGTCGTTTATCCAGTCCCAAAGGGTGCAGAGATATGTCAGAAAATATATCTTTGAATTATGCATGATGTATTTTTCTGACTGATTTGTGACTTCTTCATGATGGAAGTCATTTACAAACTTCAGATTGTCTCTCTAGCCCAGTTATTTGCAGCAATAACCTGGAAAATGTGTAGACACAGTTGGGATGGAGAAAAAACTAAAATCAATTCGAAATGTATCTTCATTTGTCTTTATCTTTATTTACTTCATATATTTTTAAAGGTCACAAACATTCTGACCAAAAAACATTACCAGTTTCGATAGAAGTCATTTAAAAATCTTCCATTCAATTGATTGTCATTGAAGGCAGCAAAAGAGGACTAATCTCTAACTAATGAGTTTGTTAATGGTTTATAATTTAGTAATGCTTATTTAAATTACTTAATTAGTCATAAGTAACAACAACGTCTGGGTAATCAGGATATACGGACATGAAACCTGGTATATCTAATGTGAAAAAATATTGCCAAGTACAAAACAAAGGAATCCTTGTGTTTTGAAAGACCCATGTCATAGCACCATCTAGTGGCAGAACACAAATAATGCAGCAAACCGAAAGTGTATCTCGTAAAAATCTATCTATCTATCTATCTATCTATCTATCTATCTATCTATCTATCTATCTATCTATCTATCTATCTATCTATCTATCTATCTATCTATCTATCTATCTATCTATCTGTCCATCCATCCATCCATCCATCCCTTTGTCCATTCATGCAGTAGAATTAAAAAAAGAAGAGGACAGGGCAGTAGACAAATGTTGTACAAACATGAGTGCACCTGGGGTAAAGCGGTGAGGACACGTTGCCAGGTACTGGGCGTCCCCTGGGTCACTGTTGTTTGACTTCTCACTCAGGGACAGTACATTTATAAATGGACAAGTCATCCTTCAACTGTCTGGCACACTGCAGTGCCTTTACTTTACTGCTTATTCAGTTCACTGTGACCCATTTAACACACGGACACACGGGCACACAACACACACACACACGGGCACACAACACACACACACACACACACACACACACACACACACACACACACACACACACACACACACACACACACACACACCATTATAGTAATAATAACAAGAGTCGGGCTTCAGAAGCTGGAAATACCAACTGTTTATTTTCTACTTTTTTGTGACTACAGAAATGTTGAAACATTTGAACACTGAAAAAAGCTGGATGACATCATCACTTGCTTCTCAAATTTTCTTTCTTTTTTCATTTGCTTAGCAATCACAACAGATGATATTGCACGGCACTGAGAAAGCAGTAGCAAAGCTCGGGAAACAGCAATGACAAAATAAGTCATGTGACATGGAGTTATACATTTGAGAGAAACAGCGGCAGTATTGCCCCTCTGGCACTCACGCATGCACACACACACATGCACGCACACACACGCACACACACACATACACACACACACATACTGAAAACTGAAGAAGCATTGTGAGTCGCGAAGGAGGTCAACAGAAAGTTTAGAGTTGGACAAGGGCACAAGGCTGACGAGAGCAATGAGTTTTCATTTTGAAATGCAAGTGCAAGATGAACCACTACTGAAATCTATTCCTAAATGGCTGTGACGACAAATATGCTTGTTTATCAAAACCCTTCAAGCATCTTTGTGAGTGAATAGCTGGAGGACACCCCTCTGTGGGTGAGAAACCAGTTCCCCAGCGTAAGAGATCCAGATGATTGTCTTGGGCGCTGCAGTATTGTTATGAGACTTGTAGCTAAGCTACCCATCATATGGGAACTCCTTATGGACAAAATAGATAAAGGAAAATAAAATAAAAAAAATGGGGGAAACATAGGTCCACAACACATCACTCATTCTTCATTAAATTCATTCTGTGACACAATGACTGGATACCATGCCTGTGTAATGTGTCATAGACATTTTGTTGATATCCTCAGAGACTAAGTGGTGTCTGAACGTGACAGACAGGAAACAGCACCAACAGTGGGGCCTCTGACGACCAGTTTTACTGTTGTGATATCAGCACCAGTCAGCCCCACACATGCTAACACAAAACACGTTATATATGCAGTTGAAACAGATTTAACAACAGACAAACACACTGTAAAGAAGTACACTCACAACTTGCATACCTGTAGTACTGGGACACACACACACACACACTCATCCACAGAGAGAAGATGAGTGATCCAGTTAATCGTCCCTGTACACACTCACACACTGATTCCTTGGTAAGGTTCTTTTGCAGTTTTATTAGACTTTGCTCATAGTCATTACACGAGTACGTACCAAAAGAACAGATACTAGATGGAGCGAGGCGGCGGTGCCACGGCAATAAAAACAGACCCAGCTCCGCGGCACGGCCCCTGGCAGACCGGCTGCCCACCCTCTACTCCACCTCACTCTGTGCATGAGACAGCAAAGTGAGCAGGACTTGCAGCCCTCGTTTCAGATGCTTCAGATTGTACATTGAACAGGAGATTCCCCACATGGTAGAGTAAGCTTGTCTACACAGCCCTACGCCTTCTATATTCTATACCCGTGCGAATGGCAAATCAAAACTCAACAAGTCTACCTCACAAATGCCAGTGCTTTTCAACATTATACATGTTTTTTTTTTCAAATTTTTGGTTTGTTTTAAAAATCTTTGGATGTGCAGTAATACCAATAAAATAACAGTATTTTTTTTAAAAAGTCAAAAGAATAGAAAAAACACATATACACATACACACTGCTTTTTGCCAGCTGTTCAACAAAGTAGCTCCTGTATGACTTTGTCTACGTTGGCAAATCAACCGTCTGGGTTTCTGGCAGTGTTTAAAACACACATTGAAATGCCGGCTAGGATTTAGCTGAAGAAAAATACAAACTACTCCTTTGTCATATCTAAGCTTGGGCGATAAGGCTGTAACATAAAACTGTCTTTTTTGTTTCTTTGTTTTCGTTTTTTTCCAAAAAACCTACTATATACAAATCTAGAGTTTCTACAAATGCATAAATTAAAGCAGTGGTTAAAACGATACAAAAATGCAATTAAATTAAAATCACAGCACAGAAGTAGACAAAAGGGAAAAATATGAACACAATATCACAGCAGTTGGTTTTACCCTGTAAAAGCAATAGTCTACCATCATAATATTGGCATAAAACAATGTCTGATAAAAAATACGCTTCTCCCTCCATCCCATAAGTTTCATACATCAACCCTGAAACTTGTCCTCCGTGACTTGAAACAGAGCACTTCTGCCAAAAAACAAAACCAAAACTACAAAATAGATAATCATACAGCTTTTTGAAGTAACAATAACAATTACCACACGAGTGGAGTTCTGCCGTACTCACAGATAGACGTCTCAATGCAGAACTCAAAGGAATTATTACTATGAGGTATTCAGAGACATTGGTAAAGACATGCACGGCCAGAGTGCTGGACCTTCCTACACACAGCAGAGAGACGAGGAAGGCTGGGGGAGAGGAGGGATGGAAGGAAAAGAGGAGGTCGGAGGGGGAAGAGAAGAAACAAAGACCTTTGGTTTCATCTGTAGAAGTGGACAACAGAAATTCCTTTGGTATGTTTTCATTGCATGGTTGCGCTGGCGAAAGCACCACGGTGTGATTTAAAAAAAGAAGAAGAAAAACCTTTTCCTTGTTTCTTTAGTAGTGGCCTTTCTACAGGCTGAGGTATTCACAGAGTCAAAGGTGAGAGGTCAACAGCGGTTTAACACTTTGGTTCAAGCAAGGCACTCGTCCTGGGAGTTTTAGAAAGATTGCAACACGACTGCTTCTACTTTCAGGAACATGTCTGCCTATAGTTGATTCAACGATTCTGCCCATGGCTATGTCAACTTGTCTGCCTACTGTCTTGTGAAGATGTCCGACCTGTCTGTTGGATCAGTCTTATAGATACAAACTCACAGGCTGAGGCCGAGTGGAAATAAAGCTCCAAAAATATGGCACTTGAGCGGGGTACCATCAAATTCCCATCCTGAAATTACTGATGAACCAGCCTAAATATATATTTACTGGTGTTGCCACAATGCCAGCTTTTACATAACAACTGTCTTTTCTGCCAACAAAGTGGTTGAAGTTTTTCTGTAGCAAATTTCTCTGTACCCCGCAGGCACCTGCCTGGCCGGTCGTGTGTGTGTATCTATGGTCGGATCAGCACATCTGCCTATAGCTACATCAGCATTACCATCTATGAAGCTGTAATCAGAGCACAGATGAAGCAAGAGCACGCAGAGCAGGGGTGCATGGGTTGAGTGCAGGTGGGAGGCGGGGGGGTGGGGGGGGGGGGAGAAGAAAGGAGCATAGAGGGAAAAGACAGGAGATGGGGGAGGGAGGGGGAGACACACAACATCTTTTTAACACACCACTCGTAGAGGCCGTGCAATGAGAAAAAATCTTTGGTTATCTTTGGTATCATCAAAGTGATAGAAATCACGTATGGAACTTGAGTGAGGTAGCATCTTTGGTTCACACTATAAAACATCAGCAGGTCTAGACACGTTCTTTTTTGTTGTCTCTTGTCGTCTTTTCTCTGTTTTTTGGTTTTTCTCTCGGAGACGATGAAGCAGCTCTCTCTCGCCTCTCCTTAAGCGCTTGTCTCTGATGGATGTAGAGCTGCTAACCCTGGCCATGAGGAGGACGATGGCAATGGGCCAGCTTAATATATCTAAATGCTGCGCTTGCCCTGAGCCAGCCCTGTGTAGTGCTTTCCCCCTAGTGCTGAAATGCATAGCTTACCAGGAGAACGGTGGCAGGACGGGGAGGGGAGAGGGGAGTGCTGGGGATTGGCAACAGGGGGGGGGGGGGATGCGGTGCTTTTCGTATTCAGGTGACGAGCTGACATTGCTGTGTAAGCACCTGGAATTGATTCGATCATTGATATCATCCCCTCCGCCCAACATCTCTGATGAGGAGATAAAAATCAAATACCTATGAGGTGCGCGAGGGATGACAGAGCTACGCTGAACGCTTGTTATCAGAGTGGTGACACAGTTTGTCCTCAGAAGGAAAAAAAAGGCATCAGAGGCCATCTGTCTACCTCACAGTGTCAAGACCACACGTAGAGCCAGCAGTGAGGAGAAAACACCCTAGAGTGGATTTGTCTTTGTTTGCGGCTTTGAACGTTAAAAACCAGACCTGTAGAAACTTACAGGAAAGGTTATATCTGCAATGATCCATCTTCACAAACAGCATTTCACTTTCAGTTTGATTCAAAAAGGCATCTATAAGGCAAACGTCTTTAGTTAACTTTCAGGGTTATGTTATAATGTGTTATTTCCAGTATGACTCAAAATAGTGAATGGACCATGAACAGAAACATTCTCCTCTTCTATAACTAACAGTCTGTTTTAAGGAGGTAAGGGAGGGAATGAGGTAAAAATATTATCCGCTAGAAAATACACTCTTTGGTCAAATTACTTTGTAGCATTTTCAGTGGTTTTTATTTCTAAGTTGCAGGAGAGGCGTCAGGGTGTAAAAGGCTTTGGTTTCTCACTTTTAAATTATTCAAACGCTTCAGCATGTTGGAAGAAAGCACTACCATGTGGGTTGAGGTTGGGGGTTTTTTGGTTTAGTTTTTTTTGGGGGGGGGGGTTCTGGGTTAGCAGTCTACATGTGGGCTTCCCCATGTCTGTCTGGAATGCTTGATAGAGAGACAGACAGCTGGACAGACAGACAGATAAGACAGACAGTCCACCGCCATCCATCCGAATGAGGTTGCACAACAATCCGGTCGCTCCTGCAGGATTATTTTCTTTATCGTTGATTGGCCAATCCCACCAGAGCTCCACATTCTGGCTGTTTTTCAAGGCTGTGGACAGCTGCAGATCACACTGTCAATAGGCTGATTAAACCTCCATTTAGGGACCCGTCATTAAAACCAACCAATCAGATTAGAGATAAGGATGGTGAATGATAGATTGATACTGGGGTGGGGAGGTAAGGAGGGCTGTAGTAAAGCTAGAGACCAGTGACAGTGAGAGTGTGTGAAGGTGGGGGGGTAAAATTATAGTCTTTTTGCAGTATGTTACACATAAATGTGTTGCTGAAACAAACATTTTAAAGCAGGTCAAACAAGTCTTTGGTTTGTTTTTTCATCTTTGGATACTATAAATATCGATATAGTACAGGTTTAAGGGCAAAACGTTGCTTCAAGGTCTTTTTTTTTAAGTTTCTCTTTGTTTCTCTTAAGTTTTAAAGCTTTTCCACCGAAGTTAAGTCAGTCCATGAGTTGGTCAGATCAGTCCGTCTTCAGGCTTTGATGCAGGAGTTGGGACCAGGGTGACCGGAGCCGTCGTCCACCCACTTATCTAGGCTCCGTCGGCGTGCATTCATAAAGAAGTTGCTGACCGTGGTCAGCTCCAGGCCCAGCTGCTGGGCGATGGTGAGCTGCAGCTCTTTGGATGGACGCTTGTTCTCCTTGAAGATGGCGTGAAGCGTCCGCCGCTGCACATCTGTGAACACCAGCCGGGGCTTCTTGGACATGTTTCCTCGCTCGCTCCGGCCGTGGTCCTGTTCCTTACGCTTACACGCTGTGGAGGATTCACGACAGAGACACACAGAGACAGAACAAGAGAGGGTTTGTGAGTGAGAGCAGAATATACTTGTGTAAAAACAATAATTATGACAGAAAACTGGAGTGAGAAACTTCTCTCCATCACACCTCAACCCTGCATGGACAGAGGTTCTTCTCCATATCATCTAACCCTATAAATCTAGTTTTAATTCTATTCTATGGTTATTAAAAGTCAATAACAACATCTGAACTGTAAATGCAAAACAAGATTTCTTCCAATGTTTTTTTCATGGCCACAATACTCCAGTATTAATGGAACCAAATAGAAACATATTTTGACATTTTTAAGTGAAATACATAGTTTTTATATTCTGTCTCACTCTTTTTTTTTTTACTAGGACTATATAGAATTAATTTTGAGTGATAACAATATGCCTCTACTACATCTCTGTATCCCAATGATAAATGAACAATTACACAGACAAACAAATGAATAAACAAAAATGCAATAGCTGGTTTGTCTAATATGTCCTCCTAACTGGTTTGACTACACTGTTTGCAGTATGAAAAACAATTGAACTCTCATCACAGGACTACTATATACACATTTCATACTCTGACACTGTCATGGTGGAGACAGCCCTGAAAGAGACTCTTTAAGACCTTATGTGCTGATAACAGTTCTTCCTATATCTTAGAAGACTCAACCTAAAAGAATCATGCAGCAGCGAAGGTAGTGTTACTTCTATTCCAAGACACTTTTTCATTGAGCAAACCATAGGATGCTTGGGAAATAATGGCTGAATTTAAGTTTTCCGTGTTTCGTTTAGGACCTCGGAGCAGCTCAAGTCCCAGAGCAGACGAGCCTGTCAGCCCGGGAACAACGAGCGCTGTCCACGGTGCTGAAAGCAGCGGTGCGCCTCTGAAAGAAACTACATCTGTGGTCAAATAAACTGCATGTATATATAAAAATATATATCTAATGCTGGAAAGAAGGAGCCGTGGGTCCGTTTGAAAGACAAAAACCAAACCTCCCTTCAGCTAATTCATTGTCGTCATTGTTTCGTTTTTTCTCTGCAGCACATCCACACTGAGGTTCACCCGTGAGCAGTGACCAGGAGGGGGCAGACGTGAGCTGCTGGAGCCAGGCCCATCACGGAGGAAAACACTGAACACCATATTCTGACCACAAAGCCAGTTAAAGGCAGTACGGATAAATTTGACTTATATATTAAATAATATTTAATTATGATTCACCTCAAAACACATTGATGTAAAAAAGAAAACGATTGAATATAGAGAAAATCAATTTGTAACTTTGAACAGAATTTGGAGAAAAGAAAGCTAAATATATTTTCTAAGCCAATAAAATTTACGTATTCTATATTAAATATGGGATTTGTGTATATTCGTAGTTTCATAATGTGGCTCATTCAACTTCACGTGGGTTGGATGTTATGTGCCATTAAAATCCAAAGGTAGCTTTATTAAGGGAAGTTTAATATCAACATAAATTATTATGCTAAATCAAATAAATTTAAACTTTTTTTTTTGCTGAACCCACTCCTCTTCTTTTAACACGCCCTCTCTCACATGTGTGCTAAGGTACAGTGCAGCGGCCTGTGCGCACGACCATAAACTTGCGTCTAATTGTGAGTGTGAGCAGCCCGGTGTCTCCAGCGCTGGTAAATATTAACAGAGAGCTGGAGCTCCTCGTGCGAGGGGCTGCTATAAATCAGCCCGAGTGAAGGCCACTCAGACAGGAGGAGCAGCCACAGAGCGACCGGGCCCCGGCACAGGAGACCCGGGCAGAGAGGCTGCTTTTCCCAGGAATAACAACGGCCTCGTTATCAGGTTAATCACACACACACACACAAACACACACACACACACACACACACACACACACACACACACACACACACACAGCTGCTGCTCCCAGCTAATCATTACAAACACACAGATAACTCCACACACTCAAACAGACTGCACACACACACACACACACACACACACACACACACACACACACACACACACACACACACACACACACACACACACACACACACACACTGGACCTACACTGACACAGTGTGACGATAGTCCTGCGTTTCATCATCTCACAGAACAACAAACAGACCTCTGTGCTGAACATGCTGCGAATATTCATCTGAAAGACCAGAACCCACCACACATTCTAAAGCTTGTATCCTAATTTATTATAAGCAGGTAGGTATTCTATTCTATTCTATTCTATTCTACTCAGGCAAATTCAGGTGGGTAATTGAATTCGTGGGAAAAGCAGAATAGGCCCAAGATTAATTTCAGAAGCCTAAAATCAATAAGTGTATCACATCTACTTCAGCACACGATCACATCTAGTTCACCGGAACGAACGGATCAATATAATGGCGCTCACTCTATTCACTTCGAATTAATTTAGTATTTTTTTAACTGTGAAATTTTTACTTTTTACATTTTTATAAATTTCACATTTATTGTTTGTTTTTTCAGAAAGACAGGATTTTCCATTTTTATTCAGGAATTTTGTTTTTATAAAAAAGTTGAGGATAAGAACATGCGTAAGAAAATGTGAAAATATATAATTAATCAGCACAGACCCCGAGACATTTATTTTCCTCATATTGCGAGAATCGATATATCTTCCTTAAAACAAACAAAAATAAAACATCACCAGTATAATTAGTAGGCTGCTGCATGGTCTGATTTGTGTTTTAATATAGGCTGATCACGCTAATGATCCAACGATGACACCCAACTTTCAAAAGTTAAATGAGGTTTAATCATTTGCAAAAAGTCACTCACTCACACACACACGCGCGCACACACACGCACACACAGCAGATGGGAAAACTGAAAAAAGAATCAATTGCGATTATAGTCTACGAGCACGCACGCAGACACAACGCATGCAGCCGCAGCCTCACTTTTCAAAAAGCCAGAAGATACAGTACAGGTCATCGATCAGGCCTATTCGCGTTATAAACATGCATTGGGTGTCTGTGAACGCGCACGGACGATTTGGGGCCTTTATTGCGCGCCCTACTTGAGTCGTGCCCACCTCAGGTACAAATTAATTAAGCATTATCAGTTCATTTGAGAAACCTCAGTCAAGACAGTGTCAGTTTTTATCCTATTCTTTTCTATTCTTTTCTTTTCTATTCTGCAATCAAGTCCAATGGGTTTTTTTTTCCCAAAGTGAGAGACGGACCCATTCACCATGTAAACAATGACTCCAGCTTCACATTTAACTTTAGTTTAACACAGACTCTCCAGTACACGCGCACAAACACACGCTTTTGGCTCTGTCTGTTTACACCAGGACTCAACACCAGAAAAACGCTGATCAGTCGCATCTTCACCAAAATAAACACATTCCTAACGATTTCTGGACACAGGATCATCTTACGCACGCACTCGGTCGGTCGATATTTTGAGGTGAAATGACATGAGGAGAATCAGTGTAGAAACAGAAAAGCGATGTATATTGATATCAGGTCACCTTAGTGATGCACTTTTTTTTCAGCTTTGGCGACTTCATAAATTGTTAAACCCGCTCCAGGAAGCTCCCCACTCTACTATCTTTAATTTGGAGTCCATGGATCATTCAAATAACCAGGGCTTCACCAAACACTGACGCACGGCCCGGTTCCTTGAACATTTGACTTCCAGCATCTTGTATACAAATTCAATGTCTGTAGACAGTTGGAGGAGATATTTCGCTACAAGACATTTGAATAAATAAAATATAAGCCTGGAGGTGAGTTGGTCCTGAATGCTTCCCTAATTATTGTTTACGCTTGGAATGCTGTACAAGCTTTGTGGTAAGAACTGCAAGATGACCTTTGGTTCTCAGCCCACCTGACCCCATTTTCAATAAGGTAGCATTCAGGGCCAGTGAGCCTCCTCCATGCTTATTTAGCGTCTGTTTTTTCTCATCAACACATTCAGAAAAAAGAAAGCAAAAAGGGGACTTTACCGAGGCTTCGCTCACCTGCGAGCCTGAGCGCACTCATGCGTTGGAACTCAGGCTCCTGCAGCCACTTCCACATGCGGCGGAAGGTCTCCCTGCCGGACTTGAGCTTGGACCAGGGTTTGGGGTTTCTCAGCAGGTCGGACAGGGTCCCCTGGGACCTGCAGAGGACCCGCTGGGCGAAGATGGCCTGAGGGATGCTGTAGCGCTTCAGCTCCGTGGTGATCCTCTGCGCCACTTCTTTGGTATTCACCTCCTCCATCTGCCCCCCATTAACGCCACCTCCTCCACCCCCTTGCTGCCCGGGCCCGGAGGCCTGCTCCCGGCCGTTCCCCAGCCCCTGGCCGTGCCCCTGCGCGCCAAGGTGGGCGTGCGGGTGGTGGTGGAGGCCATTGATTTGCACCATGCCCGCCGAGGAGCTCATGTGCTGCTCCGTGTGTCTGCCGAGCATGGCCGGGTGGTGAGCCTCAAACCCGCTGGGGGTGAGCATCTTCTCACCGGGCATGGCGGCACCGGGATGCGCGTAGGGGGGGATGCCGGCCTGGGACGTGTGTATGCTGGCCAGACCGGAACCAGACAGCGGGGACAAGCTCTGGCCCATACAGGGATCCTTGTGATGATATGCGGGATACAGACTGTTCATAGGAGCCAGACTCCGGTCCTCTCGCATCAGCGTGAAGCTGCCGCTGACGTTCCCGGGGATCCTCTGGTGGGGGTGCGGGTGCGGATGATGGGGATGGTGGTGGTGGTGGTGGTGATGATGGGGTGGAAACTTGTCCGACACCGTGGAGATGGGGGGTAAGGGCTGCAGGGGGGTTAGGGTGGTGTAAGTGCTGCTCGCACTCATGCCATGGGGGGCTTCGCACATGCTGATGGCCGGGTGCAGGTGTCCGGGGTGGCCGTGGTGATAGTCTCCGCTGTCCAGGAGGGTCGCCATGCCCATTGCGCGGTGGCCCAGAGCCCGGGGGTTCGGACGGGAATGCAGGTCCCCGTGACCGTTCACGGACTCATGGCTCACTCCGTGCATGTCGCCAATATTCTCCATCGACAGCTGTGCGTTCATGATCCGGGCAGCGCTGTGGACGAACCATCTATCTGACCTACCGCAGGGAGCTGGTGCCCAGAAGTCCTCCCGTCCAGGAAAGTTCAATCTTCTTTTGTTGCTTTTCTTGTGTTTTTGCAGCCGCAGCAGCAGCAGCAGCCTCTGCTTCTCTCAGTTCCTCCAGTGGTTTTGGATTATTCTCCTACCTCTGGTACTCTTCTGCAAAATGGAAACTCCTCTTCAGAATCCCCCCGTTTTTCTGGTATATACATAATTTTTTTTTCTGACTCTCTTTATATTTCAAGCCCCCCCACCGCTAACCAGCAGTCCTTGCGCTCCGATCGGGTGCCGCGCCATCTCTCTAGTCTTCAGCCCTCTTCCACCGCAGCACAGACCACTGTCTGCACATGCGCACTGAAGACACACATCTCCTCCAGTGCTCTCTCTCTCCCCCTCTCTCTCTCTCTCCAACACACACACACACACCGCCCCTTGCTCTGACGTCAGCTA